>NC_090731.1:122331097-122351097 GCF_036898095.1 Palaemon carinicauda
GTCCATGATATATTCTATGAGTTAAATATACTGTATTTAGGAGAAAGTCACTTAGTCCTAAAATATTTCATGATATTGTTCATTAAAACACGGACAAAATAACTCGGCTATTTCCAATCATATAAATAAATTAACTCATCTAGAATTTGTCACGGAAAGTGTTTAAAAACAGCAGCCGTTCAAAGGTCATATTATGAAATCCATATTGATCAAACTAACATACACAAAAAATTCCCCTTCGGAGTTTATGATTCAAATGTACCTGAAAAATATTTTTTTTCAAACTTCATTAATGCTGATTACAAAACGGATTTTGAGCGAAGCGAAAAATCTATTTTTGAGTGAGATGGCCATGTCGTCCTGATGGAAGTTCCTATAGGGTAGCTTCCTAGGGTATATTACAACTACGGCGATATTCCCAGAGATTTTACCTCAAGGTACCAGAATTCTAACTCCTGGAGCGAATATCCTTCCTGAAAGGGATATCGCGACATATCAGAGGACGTATTCTTGACACGCCACATGGCAATCTGCATCCCGAACAGAGATTTCATCTCGCAGGGGGCGATTGGCAAGAAACGAATTCGGGAAAGAAAAAGGGGGAGCCGCTCCCAAGGCTCCCTATCTTCCGATTCGTATGCGTGCCTGGCGCCAATCCTGGCACGATCTGTATTCCTTGTAGCGTACACGAGGTGCTACAGATACTGTATGTAGGGAGGGGTCCTACGGCCCTTTCTTAGAAAGGCAAGGGCGGGTCCATCAGGACGACATGGCCATCTCACCCAAAAATAGATTTTTCGCTTCGCTCAAAATCCGTTTTTTGGGCTCAAGCCATGTCGTCCTGATGGAAGTATACCAGAGCATTACTGTATCTGTGGATTCTCAGAACGTGCCGTACTCCCCGGATGTAATTTTTCCCGGTCGACTAGACCTAGAGACCTAAGATGTTACCGTTATACATCTTTTCAACTAACTATAAACCATGTTAGAGCTTCCTGCCCCCTACAGGGAAGAGTCCTACTAGACTCTGGAAAAGTCTCGAAGAGTACATATACCTATGTATGAATACCAGGCAAGCTAATATAGTGGTCTCGCCGATATTAAGTAAAGCATAGTCTGTAAAGAATCACTGCGTCAATATGAAATATCGACCAGTTCTCCGCACAAAACTTGTATTGGACAAAGGTTTTATATCTGCATAGGAGGAAAACCAATGCAACATAGCTTGCATAAAGGAACAATTCTATTAGAATTATCCCAGATAAGGTACATAGAATGGATGCTCAATTATACCAATAAATTGACACAGTTGAAGGAGACGCAAGGTTCTCAAGAACCAGTTTATTGACAGGCAATAAATAGACAGGTTAACCACAATTATTTATATATATATATATATATATATATATATATATATATATATATATATATATATATATATATATATATATATATATATATATATATATATATATATATATATATATATATATATATATATATATATATATATATATACATAAGAAGAGGATAACCCGAAACTTTAAGCATAAGTATGATAGTAAACTGAACTTGTTTGTCTGAAAGAAAAAACATTAAATGCCACTTTTAAGATACCGAGGTATCAAAGTCATAAAAGTCTGTATTACAAATCAATGACATTAGCGTTAGAAACGCTCGGCACACATGTCTGCACTTATGCTTCAGAAATGGAACAGTCTACATGGGCAACACAGTGCCCTCACTTAGTTTGTAGTACAGTATGTAACTACACACTCACCCAATTAAGACCACTGTTCCTCGCAGAGTTAAACAGTAGGGTTAACACCACGACCCACTGCTACCACAGATCTCTTTAGTTCCTCTACTTGCTTCGCATAGTGGCGAAAGAACACTCTGGAAGACTTCCAGCCAGTGTATGAACGGAGATGTTCAAAATCCATACAATTAAAGAAATTTAAGGATGAGGCAACTTTCCTCAGATCGTGACCTGCAGGTGTACTGTCAGGATCCGCTCTGCGAATAAAATATGTGATTTTCGCTCTGAGTTGATTCAGAGATAAATTTGAGCCTGATGTTTCTCCCCTGAATAGTTGACCACCCTTGAAGTCTGAAGTTCTACGAAGATAGACCTTTAGGCATTCTACTGGACATAGAGATGCATCTTCTTTCAGAGGGCAGATTCTCCAGGGACCCCACCTGTTGGTGGTTAACTCATTCTTGGCGAGAAACGTAGGATCCGGAAACAGGTAAAGTTCTCCCCCATCCAGGAACTGAACACGACCTGCCTCTCTCGAGAGGGCTACAATCTCACTAACCCTGGCCCCGGACGCGAGTGCAAAATACGAAAATAACTTTTTGTGTCAAATCCTTTAACGCACACTCTTCATTGCTCAACAGAAAAGCGAAATGAAGAACTTGTCTAAAGACCATGAAATGGGCTTTGGAGGTGCTGAAGGTCTGAGCCTAGCGCAGGCTTTCGGGACTTTATTAAAGATCTCGTTACCTACGTCGACCTGGAAGGCATATAGAATGGGTCTTGTCAAAGCAGACTTACACGCTGAAATCGTGTTAGCTGCCAATCCTTGACCATGGAGGTGGAGAAGAAAGATAAGCAGAAGTCTGTCAAGATCTCCTGAGGATTCTTTGCCTTGACAAAAGGCCACCCATTTTCTCCAAGATGACTCATATTGCCTTCTAGTAGATTTGCAGTTATATTCTTCAAGGAAGTCTATGCTGGCTTTCGAAATCCCGAAACTCTTTCTCACCGCTAGGGAGAGAAAATCATGAGCTGCAGGGTCCGGGTTTTCTGTAATGAAGCGCAGACAGTTGACTTCTGGACTCGCTGGGTCAGAACTGGATCTGGTAGCGGTACAAACTTCAGCTACAGTTCCAATGCCAGGGGGAACCCCACGCTGTTCGGCCACTTGTGGGCTACTATTGCCGCTACCCCTTGAAGGATCTCAGTTTGTTGAGGACCCTCAACAGAAGGTTGTGAGGAGGGAACAGATAAATCTTGGACCAACTGTTCCAGTCGAGGGACATTGCGTCCACTGCTTCCGCTAAGGGGTCCTCGTACGGGGCACGTACAGGGGCAACTTCTTGTTGGCTTTCGTCGCAAAGAGGTCTATCTGCAGTTCTGGGACTTGATTCAGAATGAAGGAGAATGATCCTGCGTCTAAGGACCATTCCGACTCTATCGGTGTGAACCTGGATAGAGCGTCCGCCGTCACATTAAGGACTCCTTGAAGGTGAACTGCCGACAGGTACCACTTCTTCTTTTCCGCCAATCGGAAGATGGCCAACATCACCTGGTTGAGAGGTGGTGACCTCGATTCTTGTCGATTCAAGTATCTCACAACTACCTCGCTGTCCATCACCAACCTTATGTGGATCGAGTGACGCGGGGAGACTTTCTTTAAGGTAAGGAGCACTGCCATAGCTTCTAGAAAGTTTTATGTGAAAGGTCTTGAATAGCTTGGACCAAGTCCCCTGGACTTTTTTCTGATGAGAGTGACCTCCCCTTCCCTCCTTCGAGGCGTCTGAGTGAATCGTCACCGACGGAGGAGGTGGCTAAAGAAGAACCGACTTCTTTAGATGTCTGGCTTGGGACCAAGGCCTGAGAAGAGTACTTAGCCGAAGCGGCTGGTCTTCTCAGATCTCTTCGCGCGTTTGATGCATAACTTCTCCAAACTCCGATTGCATCCTTTAGCTGTGCTCTTAGCACTGGGTCTGTCGACGAAGCAAACTGGAGAGAGCCCGGTACCCTCTCCTGCTCGCGTCTTGATATCCTTTCGGAATCTAGAAGTCTCTTGACAGAACCCGGTATCTCCTTCCTTTTCTTCGCCGGGATGGAGAAACGGTGTGACAAAAGGTCCCAGTGGATTCCCAGCCACTGGAACTTTTGAGATGGAGAAAGTCGAGACTTTTTTCTGTTGATCTTGAAGTCTAGGTACTCTAGGAACTGGATCACTTGACTGGAAGCTTGCAAGCATTCTGTCTCGGATGCTGCCCAGACCAACCAGTCGTCCAGGTAGGCTACTACCTGAATTCCCTTTAGGCGTAATTGTTTGAGAGCTACGCTCGCAAGCTTCGTAAAAATCCTTGGGGCTATGTTTAGCCCGAATGGCATGGCTCCGAAGGCGTATAGTCTTCGTTGTAGCCTGAACCTTAGGTAGGGGGAGAGTCGATGGCTGATTGGAATGTGCCAATAGGCGTCTGACAAGTCTATAGAGACGGAATATGCCCTCTTGGGCAGTAAGGTCCTTATGTGTTGCAGTGTTAGCATTTTGAATTTGCAATTCACTATGAACTTGTTGAGTGGCGACAAGTCCAGAACGACTCTGAGCTTTTCCGAGTCTTTCTTGGGAACACAAAACAGCCTCCCTTAGAAATTGATTGGCTTCACCCTTCGGATCATCTTTTTTCTCCAACAGTTCTTGAACATACTCCTCCATAACGGGGGTGGAGTGTTGAAAAAACCGAAGGCACGGGGGTGGAGTGCTGTACCAGCTCCCGCCCAGCCTATTCTTGAGTAGGCTGTGGGCCCAGGGATCGAAGGTCCACCGATCCCGAAATTTCAGAAGTCTCCCTCCTACCGGTATCACCTCACTTGGACTGCCGTAATGAGATCTTGCCTTCCTGACCACGACCACCCCTGAATCCCCTTCCCCTTGAGGGGCGTCTAGACGAGCCTCTGGCTGCTCCTCTAGGCTTTGCTCGAAAGGAAGTAGACTGCCCTTTGAACGCTGGGGAGAATGCCGTGTACTGTGTCGACACGGCCTGGGGTACCCACTGAAAAGTGGTCGGGGTTTGTGCCACGATCTGGGGCACTGGGGGCAATGGCTATTGCAGTTTCTGTTGCTGTCTAACAGGCTTGGCTGGCCGAGACGGTAGCCTAGTCCTCATAGTCTTCCTCTTTGGTTGAGGGCCCTCATCCGGGGAAGACTTTCTTTTGATAGCCAGGCCCCACTTCTGGAGAAGGTTTCTATTCTCCAAGGCGGCCTTATCAACAACTTCTTTGACCAAGTCGGTAGGGAAAAGGTCTTTTCCCCAAATGTTGGAGGAGATTAGTTTCCTTGGCTCGTGCCTCACCGTAGCCGAGGTGAACGCGAACTCCCTACAAGCTCTCCTTGCCTTGACAAAGCCATAAAGGTCCTTCGTCACTGTGGCCAGATGAGTCTTGGCCACCACCATGAACATTTCATGGACCTTGGGGTCACTTGCCACCGTCTCGAGAGTAGTCTGAAGAGACATTGAGGCAGCCAGTCTTTCTTTTGTCTCAAACTCTCTTCGCAAAAGAAAGTCAGACAGCTTAGGGAGGTCCTTGCCGAACTGACATCCGGCAATATCAGCCTCCGACTTTCCAACTGAGAACGTAAGATGGACGTCCTTCCAGTCTTTGTGGTCCATAGGCAGGGCCAGCGACAAGGGTTTACACTCCTCTAGGGAGGGGCAAGGCTTGCCGGCCTCGACTGCTTTTAGTACAGCCGCAAACCCTTTCTGTAAAAAGGGGAAGGCTCTAGTAGGCGAGGGCACAAAGGAAGGGAGCTTCCTGTTCAATGCGGCTACCTTTGAGTTAGAGAAGCCCCTCTCTTTCATCGAGGATGAAAGTAGAGCTTGAGCCTTAGCATGGTCCATCACTATGACCTCCTTCGGCTCTGTCTCCTCCTTTAAAGCTGGTTCCTTCCTCAGCCGGACATAACAGTCCGGATATGATGCCTTGCTGGGCCAGAATTCCACCTCCTCCAGGGGAACTGAGCCCAGCTTATCCGAGATGACGATCTTTCCAGTCGTCATCGGCATGTGCTCATCATACCTCCATGGGTTAGCATCTGAGCACAAGGGAAGGTCTTTCACATTGAGCTTTTTCTGGGGCCCATGTGATTCTGCAAGGCACTGCATTCGCAGTTCCATTGCATCCGCCTTCTCCTGATTCTCCTTCTGCATTTGTTGGATCATTCCAACAATAGAAGAGAGGGCCTGTCCCAGCTCTACTGGGAGACCGGCCGATGTTGAGGGAATAGGCTCCGGAATCTGAACCGGAGTAGACGACACCTCGTTGACCTCTACCTCTACAACGTCTGGGGCTTGAACTTCATCCTGGGCTTCTGCCAGGAGGTCTTCCTCCAGACACTCGTCCACATCAGACATCCTGTCATCTAACTGGATGTCTTGCATCGCGACCGCGACTTCAGCATCCACCTGGATCTGAACTTGGGGGATCTCCTCTTGAGGCTGGGGAATCACTGCCTCAGCTGATGCCTTAGGGAAAAGATACGCCCTCATCTTCTCACTTGGAAGATATGGGCCAGAAGTGTTCTTATGGAAGCCCCTTACCCAGGTACGAAGCTTCTTCCTAGCTATATCCCTTGATTCCGCCGTCCTAGGGGAATCAAAGGCCTCAGTAATCAGGTTAGTGCACACAGTACATACCTGAGGGTCCCAATACCGGAGATCATCCTTGGAGACAGCGCATGCTGCGTGTCTCCTACAAAACTCATGTCCGCAGAGGTTCTTGCTGCGGACGTTGCAGAAAGCACTTCCGCACTTCGGAGGGTCCTTCTGTAAAGAGAAGAAATTTCCATGAGTATCAAGTGAACTATGTATCACTGGATATGCATAGTATAGCATAACAATTCAGAAAGGAAAGACACAGACTTGTGTTTCCCTCACAACCCATTGTTGCCGCCTTCCAGATAATAAAATCAAATGGTCAATCTCTTCTAGAGTAACCAATGCAAAGTTTCCAGAGGAAACAGGTGGAGCTCACACCTAAGCAATGATTTTAAAATCCTGGATAATATACAGGAAAGAACTCACATTCCTATCTGTAGGGCAACAGCAAAGGACTGTGCAAGGAAACACAAAAGTGTTAGACCACACAGTGCTGTACCAAAACCCATACTATAGTTTTCTTCTTACTGTATATGTTATACTGAAGAATACTAGTACAGTATAGGAGGATACATGCCGTGCCGGCCGGCACACACCATAACTAGCTTTAAAGTATACTACTTAACAGCTATAAGGCGGCAGAACTCTGGTTCAAATGCATGTGCCTTTCGGCAGCAATTGCCGGCCGGCAACTACACAAGGTAGTACCCAGCTGCTGGCCACACTCTTGGTGACCGGCAGACAAGGGCTGACATTAGCCGGCCGGCAAAGGTACAGGACCGACTCCAGCCGGCAGCAAAAGAACCAGAGGACTACACCTGCCCGGCTGGCAGCCACATAGGCCGGCAGCCGGGTCGGGTACAGCACTAGAAGAAAAATAGGATGGATGCCGGGATAAGAGTGTACACTACCTCCAAGCCTGGCAATCCGAAAGAGTGTATATAAGGAAGGGGAGAATCTAATTCAGGCTTCCTGGCCAATGCCGTCTGGCTCTACAGGCAGGCATGGATAAGGGACCAAGGGAGGTCCGGGCAGCACTCAAAATATAAGATCCTTGCCGGCCGGCAGGGGGCTGAGTCAATTCCACATCCTAACCTATACTACGTCCAGATGTAGAACGACGTACAGTACTGTAATGGCTAGGCCATTACGGAGATAGAGGGGGAAGGGACAAAAGAGGGTCCTACCAACCTTGCTTTAGTGACGGATCTCCCGCAGCCAAGAAACTTATCTTAGCCTAAGGGAGATCTAAGGGGGGAGGCCAGCAATACTTTCCAGCTCCCAGAGCACCAAAGCAAGGAATGTGTTGCCACTCCCAGGGAAAGAAACTTATCCTCCCCCGAGAACAGCAACAAGGACTAGTCTGGTAGATCACAAAAGAAGGAATCATATCCACAGAAACCTTCGGTAGTGACCTAAGGAGGCTAAGCCCCCTTTGTCTGTGTCAGGCCCGCGAGGGAGACTCTACCCTAAGCCAGACAAGCAAAGACTCAGACTAAAAACTCTGTTGTTCTGTCCCTCTTTGAACCAGACTTACTGGAACAGGAAGGTACAGTAACACCCCAGTATAGTTTTATCGAAAATTAATTCGGAAAAAATCACTTAGAGATAAGCCCAAGGCTTAAACAGAGGGAAAGGGATTGCATACCTTCTCCGAAGAAAAGAAAGCAACCGGGGAGTATGAGAAAGTATACTAAGGCTCCATAAGCAACTTAGCCTAGGCACCAAGAGAATCGATTACCTAAATCACCGAAACTCACTCGTATACTATCTTGGAAATATTCCACACAATCTTAAATGTATAAAACATAGCCTAAAGCTTCAATAAAATTTTATTACACTCGGAAAAACCAAAATTATACATGAAGTTCTAGGACCAAACGACTAGGCTACATGGCCTAGCGTAGGCCAGAATGGCGAATACTTCGCCAAATAATAGTAAGTACGAAAGGAAATCCTATGTAATGCTAAATAGCTAAAATTTATTAACCCTGGATAGGTACGGTCCTCGGACACCCCTTTAAGGGTATACTCGGACGCGAACGACCCCGACGCCAAAAAAAATTCTTGAAAAATCAGTTTTTGCAGTAACCTCCCTTTTTCTTTTGCCAAAAAAAACTTCAATGAATGCTTAAAACAACTGTAAAGATAAATACTACTCATCTGCAGAAAAACTATTTATTATAAATATTTTAAAAAATTAAGTAGAAAAAAAAAGACCTGACATAAAAATTCATAAAAAAAAGTTTATACATATATACACAAATCCTTTTAGGAATTGATTCTTGAATGTTTAGGACACATCTTGATGTATTTTGGATGAAGTCAGACCCATGGAGGTGAAGATCTGAAATGAGAAAAAAAGGGTAACTTTTTTTGGCCAAAAAAAATTGTCCAAATTTCATGAATTTTTTTGGGTACCCAAATGAAATAGGAAGTGGCTAATTTTTTAGGGAATAAACATATGTTATCCTAAAATAGAAATATGTAAAAAAATCTTCATTATTTTGTAAATTACATTTATATCAGGGGCCATATCTAAAGGTAATTTTTTGAGTACTTGGAAATTTCGTAAAAAAATACATATATTTAATATATAATATGATATTTATGCAGGTAAAAATATACCAAAATATCACAAATTCTATAGGGAACAAGAATATATATAGATAGGACAGCTTACGCTTCGGATATGTCCACAAAATGGCCGCCAACCACACTGACTCAGACTCCCTAATCTGCCACTTGAAATGTAGGAAGGGTATGTCAATTTCAAGGTGTTATTTACTAATCTAATTATTATTGGATATGCATAAAAATTGTATGGTGGGTTGCTGGATAATTGTCGATTATTTTACGACTATAAAATTAAAATTCTGACCCAAAAAAATTTTTTTGAAGGGAAATAAAATCGAAAAAAAAAAATGTAAAACAATATTTTAGCTAAAAAAATTTGATGATATTCAATCAAAAAAAAAGTAAACAAAATTTTCCGACAAATAAACATCTAGAGGAATCATTACTCTGTGATAGTTCCTTAGTACGTAGTAATTTTGAAAGAATGGGGAAAAAACGAAAAAATGGCAATCACCGGAAAATCGAACACATACCTATATATACGCCATATCTGGCTAAAAAAAAGATAGGCATGGGTGGTCAGATCATCTAGAAACACTTTCCAACACTATAAAAATATAAGTTTTGCGACACTACTTGCCAATTCCTTACGGTAACATGACTAAGCAAAAAAATGCAAAACAAATAAAAAGGGGCACTCGTGGAAAAATGGCCATTCTAATATACGGCATTTCAGAAAAAAAAATTTCAGCCACGTGCTAGGCAAACCATCAAGGCATATTTTCCGACAAATAAACATATAAATGAAATATTACTCTGTGATAGTTCCTTAGTACGTAGTAATTTTGAAAGAAATGGGAAAAAACGAAAAAATGGCAATCACAGGAAAATCGAACACATACTTATATATACGCCATATCTGGCTAAAAAAAAAATAGGCATGGGTAGCCAGATCATCTAGAAACACTTTCCAACACTATAAAAATATAAGTTTTGCGACACTACTTGCCAATTCCTTACGGTAACATGACTAAGCAAAAAAATGCAAAACAAATAAAAAGGGGCACTCGCGGAAAAATGCCCAACATTCTAATATACGGCATCTCAGATAAAAAAAAAAAAAGACATGCACGTGTTAGCCCAACCATCAAGGCACACTTTCTAACCATAAACAAAATTTTCCGACAAATAAACATCTAGAGGAATCATTACTCTGTGATAGTTCCTTAGTACGTAGTAATTTTGAAAGAATGGGGAAAAAACGAAAAAATGGCAATCACCGGAAAATCGAACACATACCTATATATACGCCATATCTGGCTAAAAAAAAGATAGGCATGGGTGGTCAGATCATCTAGAAACACTTTCCAACACTATAAAAATATAAGTTTTGCGACACTACTTGCCAATTCCTTACGGTAACATGACTAAGCAAAAAAATGCAAAACAAATAAAAAGGGGCACTCGTGGAAAAATGGCCATTCTAATATACGGCATTTCAGAAAAAAAAATTTCAGCCACGTGCTAGGCAAACCATTAAGGCATATTTTCCGACAAATAAACATATAAATGAAATATTACTCTGTGATAGTTCCTTAGTACGTAGTAATTTTGAAAGAAATGGGAAAAAACGAAAAAATGGCAATCACAGGAAAATCGAACACATACTTATATATACGCCATATCTGGCTAAAAAAAAAATAGGCATGGGTAGCCAGATCATCTAGAAACACTTTCCAACACTATAAAAATATAAGTTTTGCGACACTACTTGCCAATTCCTTACGGTAACATGACTAAGCAAAAAAATGCAAAACAAATAAAAAGGGGCACTCGCGGAAAAATGCCCAACATTCTAATATACGGCATCTCAGATAAAAAAAAAAAAAGACATGCACGTGTTAGCCCAACCATCAAGGCACACTTTCTAACCATAAACATGAAAAAAAAAATCAATAATATATGGCAATTCCTTACTACGTAGTAAATTTTTACAAATATTGAAAAAAAAACAGAAATTGGCAACCGCAGTTAAATACCCAATATACCAATAACTACGTCGTATCTGACAAAAACAAAATCACGCATGGGTAGCCAGATCATCTAGACACACTTTCCAACATTAAAAAAGCAAAAGTTTTACGACACTATTTCGCAATATCTTACGGAAAAATGACTTGGCAAAAAAAATTAAAAAAATTAAAAAGGGACACTCGCGGTAAAATGCCCGACATTCTAATATACGACATCTCAGATAAAAAAAAAGACATGCACGTGTTAGCCCAGCCATCAAGGCACACTTTCTAACACATAAACATGAAAAAAAAATGAATAATATACGGCAATTCCTTACTACGTAGTAATTTTTACAAATATTGAAAAAAAAACAGAAATTGGTAACCGCAGTTAAATACCCAATATACCAATAACTACGTCGTATCTGACAAAAACAAAGTCATGCATGGGTAGCCAGATCATCTAGACACACTTTCCAACACTAAACAAGCAAAAGTTTTACGACACTATTTGGCAATATCTTACGGAAAAATGACTTGGCAAAAAAATGAAAAAAAATGAAAAAGGGGCACTCGCGGTAAAATGGTCCTCGTGGTGATGAACGACATTTTAACTAAAAAAAAAAACATGCACATGGTAGCCAAACAATCCACCAAGACTTTCCACAACTGATAACCTATACAAGTTGCACCATTCTACGACAATTTCATAATACGTAATAACTTTGATAATTATGCAAACTACCTCAGAAGGGTAAACTCGGACGCGAACGACCCCGACGCGTCTCAGAAATCTGGGAAGGAGTACAGCTACAGCAATGCACATCTGGACACTACTAGAGCGTGTAGGGGAGACACCTCCTGCAGGTCGATCACCCACAAATTCAGTCACAGGGGTGAGTCACGTGAGAAAAACCTGTTTTTTTTTGACGCTCGGGGTCGCAAACGACCCACCGTACCTATCCAGGGTTAAAGCAAAACAACCGGGAATGTCGCTCTGACTAACTAAACTTATACCTAGCGAGCGACAGCGTCCATGACGCCTCCGGTAGGCTACGGCTCTTGTAACAAAGATTAATCCTATTAATCACTCAAAAATTTACCAAGAGCCTACATTTATACATAAAAGACATGGTACTCAACTTATCAGAGGCCGACGAAGACGGAGAAGCCATGAAAAGTAGAATAAATCCAAGATTTGCGAGAAACACAGGAAAAAACACTGAGTTGTTAAGCTACGCAAAAAGGAATACAGATGGCGCCAGGCACGCATACGAATCGGAAGATAGGGAGCCTTGGGAGCGGCTCCCCCTTTTTCTTCCCCGAATTCGTTTCTTGCCAATCGCCCCCTGCGAGATGAAATCTCTGTTCGGGATGCAGATTGCCATGTGGCGTGTCAAGAATACGTCCTCTGATATGTCGCGATATCCCTTTCAGGAGGGATATTCGCTCCAGGAGTTAGAATTCTGGTACCTTATGGTAAATTCTCTGGGAATATCGCCGTAGTTGTAATATACCCTAGGAAGCTACCCTATAGGAACTTCCATCAGGACGACATGGCTTGAGCCCAAAAAGACATAATACCTCAAGTGACACGGTCTAATGTTATGGTCTCTTCTCATTAATAGACCCGTTTTATCGAGAATTTTAATTGTTTTGTACATATCAATTCATTGTATATCTTTATGTATCATCTTTCCATAAAGGACACCGCTGTTGCAAAATATAAGGTTGTAATTTATTGTAATTTAGAGGCTTTATCAGATACACTCTAACACATTTACAGACATATATAAATATACAGACACAACACACAAGTATGTAGTGTATATATATATATATATATATATATATATATATATATATATATATATATATATATATATATATATATATATATATATATATATATATATATATATATATATATATATATATATATATATATATATATATATATATATATATATATATATATATATATATATATATATATATATATATATATATATATATATATATATATATATATATATATATATATGGTGTGCTACTTTTATAAGCACACATTGAGTATGTGTTTTTTCAGATGTGTGTAACTGGATAACAGAATACATCTTATTAGCTTTAAAGTATCTATTCTATAAAAACAACAGAGTTAAACATCTCCATCACTGGAGGAAGCTGGGTTGGTCAGATGACCAATTCTGGTGAAGTATAGATATGAACTGACTAACTTATCGATATCACAGATATCGTATGCTTAGTTTATATAAGTTTCGTCACAATCTCGGAAGACACCTGCATCCGGTGACGTCACAAACTTTCACACGCTGAGGCAATGTGTTGACAGTTTAGAAAAATGTCACATTGTCGAGGTTGCAGTGTACGTCCTGTTTATGATTTGAATGACTACAGCAAGTCCCACGGCTAGCACCTTCATCCAACATGACATATTACGTCATGTGTTTTAAACATGTAATATTAACTATTTTAATTATTACATAAGCTCGGCCAGGTATCTCAATTTTTTCACAAAAATTTAACAACAAGCCAAAACATGGTTACTATGTGTGACTGGACATATGTATTATTCTTTGTTTAACTTTAACCATAATCAAACGAGGACGAATGTCCAAATAGGCACATTAAAAAATAATAACAATAATGCATATGAAAAAGATATTACCAAAGCAAAAAGAAAAATGCATGATAAAATAAAGATCACATATATGGTAAATTGCTAGCAAATGATTATATGGTACCAAAAAAAAACTACTGACTTACATATGATTCGGTAACTTGTTAAAGAATAATTGTTACCTTTGTTAGAAACATATATTAACATAATACTCAATTTTTTTAGTGCACAAACACGAATTCCTGGTACGTACACGTATCACGGTTTCGTACATATATATATATATATATATATATATATATATATATATATATATATATATATATATATATATATATATATATATATATATATATATATATATATATATATATATATATATATATATATGTATATATATATATATATATATATATATATATATATATATATATATATATATATATATATATATATATATATATATATATATATATATATATATATATATATATATATATATATATATATATATATATATATATATATATATATATATATATATATATATATATATATATATATATATATATATATATATATATATATATATATATATATATATATATATATATATATATATATATATAGCTGATATACTTTATTAGATGCCCATAGATTCTGTTATATATATATTTTTTTCTCTTTTCTTTTTAACATTCCGGCTTATATATTTCTATTAGATGCCGAGAGAAAAAATTATTTATATCTTTTTTTTTTTTTTTTAAATGTTGTTTTAAATGTATTTTTAACAATGCAAATGTAGAAAATTTCTTCAATTACATATTACTAGCGTACTAACAGCTTTTCTTACAAACACTTCCCGACAATTTACTCCTTTAGCGAATGAGGTGGCCACTCAAACGGCTTTAAACTGAATCAAGTATGGAGTATTGTCGGGACTAGGCGAAATGTTCCTTTGTAGCTGCATGCTGTGCCGTAACCTACGCCAAACAAGGATGTTCACGGCGATAAATATCACTACTATGAACGCCAGACCTGCTATCAGTATGGGGTGAAGGATTTCCTTATAAGTCGGTGACAGGTGGTCCCTTTCGGTAAGCTTCATCAACCGCTTTGCCACATGTCTGTTATACGGAAGAGGGAGTGCTGGCATTGTAGAGGTCCACGTGAAGTTCGCGAAGTACGCTCGTTCTCTGATGAGTGTCCGTAGACCAGTCACCATGGAATTAGGGGAAGTCCCGATACAACCATCTGCTGCGACGAAGATGTGTGTGAAGGACGTGGATCCGTCAGGGCATGATACATTGAAGCCGTCCTTGTCGTATCGTATCCACGAGCCATTGTTCAGTCTGTAATTGAACTCATTATTGTCAAAGGGATAAAGCTTATCCAGACAATTTTCACTTGTATGGGATAGAGCACCGTCTAGCACTATACCTAACTCGCATGAATCCATTAAGTTTTTATGGAATTCAAATGAGTCAGCTGTACATATTTTTCTATCCATTGCGTCTGAACAGTGAGTTAATTGATTTAAGTCTTTAATGACCGTATATGTTTCCTTGTCTAGGGAAATCAATACGTGTCCTGTCAAACTGGATATTACTGGATTTGAGTGATTCGTCATGAAAGTCGGAAATGGTGATATCCTGTAAGATTGCCAGGCATCAGAAGAATCAAAGGGAATTATAATCATAATATTGTTATTATGTAAGTTTACTGTAATTAGGCTGTAATAAAATTCTAACCTATGTTCGTCTAACAAAGGAACATAGCCTAGTTTATCCCTTCCGTTCTCCAGAATTAACTTTAAGTAACTTATAGGCAACAAATGGGGCGACAATACACCTTTACTTGCTAACGTGATAGCTTCTACATAATCCTTGGATTTCTCAATGAAATGTGCAATTCTGTTATGTATGTGATCTATCTTTGAATCATAATACGTTGATGTTGCCAACAAATCCTGTACTTCCATAATCTGAACGATATTATTTGAATGTTCATTTACTAAATCCATAATTTTATTGATTGAAGCTAACTGATTCCTTAGTTCTGACATAATCAATTCATCTTCATGAGTCAAGAACTTAATTTTCTTATTTTGATTACTAATTTTAAGACGATTGGAAATTCCTAAACCTAAACTTGCAACAGACCCAAAGATGCTTAATGCAGCATAAATAAACGGATTTCGTCTTTCTTTATGTTCGTGTCCTACAGTCCACATCAAAAGGTCATAAGCCAAAGATCCTGTCTCGTCAGTCTTATTTTTCAAGTCATCAGATAGCATCTCTGCAACTTTTAATGTTGATCCAAGCAAACTCTCTATGCAATTCATCCAATGAGGCAGAAAACCTTGAAATGGCGGTTCTTAAGCTAGTGACATCATTCTCTTGAAGAAAAATTGCTTGCATATTCACTTCTACAATTACGTTGGTTGATGTAATAAAAATGTCTTCTTGTCTTTCAACTATAGTGCCATATTTAAAATTTATACTTTTAGTTTTAGAGCTCATCCCACAGGAGAAAAATGTCTGAGCGAACAATATCACTCCAACAACAACAAAATCATCTTGGAAACCTGTAACGAGAAAAATATATGTAATTACTCCTGTATTAAGAAGAAAACTTTTAATCAGACAAATAAAAAAAAAAATTTCCCTCACTTCTTTCCCTCACTTCTTTCCCTCTCTTTTTTTTTTTTTTTTTTTAATTTCTTATGTGAGCCAATGGTACTATTCTCTCATCCGTGGGTTGTGATACGTTTTGAACTCTAAACCTATTGGCCGTTAATGTTTCCAAAATGTTAAATGGGCCTTCAAACTTAGGTGTTAGTTTATAATTGAGCCCTTTTCGTACAATGATTTGAATATATACGTTATCACCCACGGTGTATGTTTTAGTTGGTTTCGCTGTTTTATCATGATTCCTTTTCATTATGATTTGTGATTCTTCTAAATTCTTTCGAAGGATATCATATCGACATATACTTGCATTTATACATTCTTTTAAAGGATTTGATAGATTAGTTGTAGGCGTTAATACATGGAAAGGCGTTCTAACTGGGGTACCATACAATGCTTCATGCAGTGACATTTTGATTGATATATGATATGAATGATTCAGAGTACTCAGTGCCGCCGGTATTGCAATATCCCAGTTGGGGTCTGATCCCCCTAGTGTTACCCTCAATATATTTAATATCTTCCTATTTGCTCTTTCCACTAGCCCATTCGACTCTGGGTGATATATCATGGTATTTATTTTCTTTATGTTGAGGAATTCACACAATGAGGTAAGAAAGTGATTATTAAATTCACCACCCGAGTCTGAGATTATCATGTGTGGAATTCCATGTTTACAAATGTAACACTCGTAAAACTTCCTAGCGCATTCAATCGCAGTTTTAGTTTTAAGCGCTATTAGTTCTGTATATCGAGTTAAAGCATCTATAATTACTAAGAGGTGCTTATTTCCTCTGTCTGACTCGTAAAATCCTGTTAACAAATCTAAATGTATTCTTTCAAAGGGTTGATTGGGCACAGGATAAGCTCCTAGGCTGACAGGTGTTTTCGTATGTCCTTTGTTTTCCTGACATGTGCGACAATTAGCTATGTGTCTTTTTATATCTGTAAGCATTGTATGCCAATAAAACAATGATTTGGCTTTCTGTGACATTAATGAGAACCCCAGGTGTCCATGTAATGGATTTGAATGCAACCAATTCAGGACAGTGGAAATAAGTGAGATTGGTACTACTACCTGGTCGTTAGTTACATGTGGTGTATTGCGGGTTTTCCTTGTCACAGTCCTACACAGAATATTATCTTTGATTATATAATTCTGCTGCTTATACTTTATATATTCCTTTTCCTTATGATTGCCTTTCAAAGCATTTATAATTGTTTCTATTTTCTGATCTTTTCTTTGCTCAGTCTGTAACAATTCAGTGCTCCAGCCTAAATCTTCTTGTTCAGATATTGTTTTTACAATAGGCATGGATGTTGATATATCTATTAATTCAGCTAAAGGCTCCGTACAAGATGACATGGGGTTGCGTGATAATGCATCCGCAATGATATTTGCTTTCCCAGGTAAATACCCGATTCTTGCGCCAAAATCTTGAATGATCAAATGCCACTGAGTTTGTTTAGGGCTGTGGTTGAAGCCTTTAATGCACTCTGTTAGTGGTTTATGGTCAGTAAGAACCTTAACGGGATAACCGTAAATTATGAACATAAAATGCCGCTAGCGAATTAACAATAGCTAGCCCTTCCTTGTCTATTACTTCATACTTACTTTCGGAAGTTCTCAATTTTCGAGAATAGAAAGCTATCGGGAAAAATTGTTTATCATATTGCTGAAGCAATACCCCTCCTACTCCTAAGTCTGAGGCGTATGTTGCAATGAAGAATTCCTTACCGAAGTCAGGAAATTTTAAGATAGGAGAACTACACAGTTCATCTTTCAAAGTATTAAACGCCTGTTGATGTTGCTCAGACCATATGAAATCTACGCCCTTCTTCGTAAGATCAGTTAAAGGAGCGGCTATTATTGAATAGTTGCGTATAAAATGCCTGTAATATCCACTACAACCCAGAAATTGCTGTATTCCCTTGACATTAGTAGGTATGGGAAAATTACGTATAGCCGACACCTTATCATGGACTACTTTAAGACCTTGGCTTGACACCATGAAACCCAAATATATTAATTCTGTTTTGAAAAATTCACACTTACTAATCTTTACCCTTGAGTTATGTTGTCCTAATCTCTGTAGTACTATTTCTAACTTACGTAGATGTTCTTCTAAGGTGTTGGAAAAGATTACAAGATCATCCATATAGGCATGCAATATATCCCCTAACAAGTCTCCAAACACTATGTTAATCATTCTTGTAAATGTTATAGGAGCACAACGTAAACCAAAAGGCATCCGTAAAAATTCATAATGTCCCCTGGCTGTGCTGAAGGCTGTGTATGGGATACTATCTTCTAATGATATCTGGTGAAAGCCTTTAAGTAAGTCCAAACTGGTAAAATATTTATTCTGACCTAACAAAGACAAAATATCGTCAGTACCTGGCACTGGGAATCGATCAGGGATCGTTTCCTCGTTTAGACGACGAAAGTCGATGCAGATACGCCATGTTCGATCTTTTTTCGGTACAACTATTAAAGGAAAATTATAAGGGCTGTTTGATTTTCTAATGACTCCTTCCTCTAACATTTTACCTACTTCATCATTTATTTCATTCTGGAATTTCATAGGGAGTCTGTACGAGGGTACATAGATAATTTTCTGCTTGTCCTTTAACCTTATTTGATGCTCGATCACATCTGTTTTACCTAAGGATCCATCCGTAGTGGAAAAAACATCATGATATTTAGTTAAAAGTTCAAAAATTTTCTGCTGAATTTCTTCGTCTTGAATGTCCTTATTGATTTTATTTTTTAATGGATCGCAAAAGGGATTCATCCGCAACTGATTGAGAGTGATTGATTTCAGCAACGGTAAGAATACGATGTTTATAAACTTCTACATCCAAGATATGTTGATTTTTGTGAATGACTAAAGTGTTATTTAAATGATTACAGACTTCAATATTACATTGTTGATGTGAGCCTACTGTATAAATAGCTTGTGTGACAGACAATCCGTTAGTTTTCAAAGTATCGGAAAGGATTAATATTTCAGATCCCGGTAATGTTTTCTTTATTTGCACAATTAAATTCGAAGGTAGGTTTGGTTCGATTGATTGCGTGCAAGATGATATTACGTATGAACGAGAATTCTGTTGTGTCGCGTATATTATTTCTTTATTAGTGAGACAAGTTATTGGTTCTTCAACGTACGTTACGGTTACATTTGTCGTCTCCTTTTTATCCAAAACTGATTTTAAGGTATTAGAAGACTTATAGAATTTCCCTTTGATATACACGCCGTGCTCGGCAGGAGCTAAGATAATGTTTTGATTTCCCATAGATGGGTATCCTATGATTACAGCTGGATACATATTAATGTTTTTTACAACAACAAATGTATCGGCAAACGTGCGATTACCGACTCTGAACTGAACATGAGTTATGCCTATGACATTTAATTCATTATTTTCTATACCCGAAAGTCTAATTCCGGATTTTTCAATCGGAAAGTTCGAAAACAACAAATGATGTGTCTTCAAATCCATGATATTACGTGGACTACCAGAGTCAAAAAATAACGTAAAGGATTTGTGTTCTAAATTTACAGCATATAAGGTTGGCCGTAACTCATTTTGGCTTATTATTGTATGAATTCGTTGCAAATCTACGGGAGCATGCACTGTTTTACTTAATTCGGCCGTGTGTTTCATAGGAAAATG
>NC_090731.1:122356097-122358597 GCF_036898095.1 Palaemon carinicauda
AAAAATGCGTCTGGTTAAGGATGTCATCAAAGTGCGGAAGCTCCTGCGAATAAAGCTTTTATTTTGTGAGTGAAGATGCGATTTTTGGCAGTTTTTGGAGATTTGGATGATATGGCATTTTTGGATCTGGTATTTTTAGAGACCTATTGGGAATAGGATTAAACAGATTTTTTTTTCTTTTTGATAATTTTGACAAATGAGCTTACGAAATCTAAAGTATACTTCATGCATTATTTTTCCATTGTAATAATGGTTTAAAATGAAAAGTAACTACGATGAAAAGGAAGAAAAGATAACGGATTAAATTAGATGTTTTTACAGATACCAAAATTGGGAAATAAAACCCATTGTTGTAAATGGATATGAGACTAAATGTCATACAATACAATTCTCAATACATCATACGCTTTGATAGGAAGCAAAAGTATATATAAAATGTTTAATTTATGAAATGAAACATTTTATTTTCAATTAATGTCGAACAATTCATTAATCTCACAAGATATGAATTAAGAAAAAATGAAATTCATAAAGGAATATGAAATGAAACTCAGAAATTACAAAAACGTTCATTGTCCCTGAGCAATAGAGAGAGGAATAAGGACATCAAAAGAAACAGGGATTAATATCTGATTAAAAGGAACAGCTTGATCTTAATAACAAAGTTGACATTGGATCCAAATTCCCTTGATAACATAAAGTAAAACATCTTACAAGTAAAAACTTCTTTTTCATCACCATTTATAGACGACCAGCTCATGGCTATAAAAATTGTCGATCACTCTTTTCCAAATAACATATGTGTTACAATATTTCTCACATTTGTAGTATTATCAAAGGAATAAAACATGAAAGGCTCCACTTTGCTATTTGCAACACATCAACAAGAAAACGTTGTGAATAATGTCGAAAGATATGTCGGGCCATAAAAATCGTTAGATAATCATTATGTTATGCTCATATACATTGGTGAAGAATTGTCCACTAACTCAGTATATAAAATTGTCTCATTTGTCACAATGTTTGTGAAATAT
This sequence comes from Palaemon carinicauda, assembly GCF_036898095.1. Classification (NCBI taxonomy): domain Eukaryota; kingdom Metazoa; phylum Arthropoda; class Malacostraca; order Decapoda; family Palaemonidae; genus Palaemon; species Palaemon carinicauda. The sequence goes on from NC_090731.1 coordinate 122,357,132, forward strand.
TTGTCCAAGAGTTGATTTATAAGGCTTAGAGAGGTAAATTACTATTCTAAGATCTTTTGATGCTGATGTCATTGGTTTATTTTCTTCACATTAATTTCGAGAAGATAAAGGCAAAACAAAGCATCTATCACAAATCCAGTATTCACAATTGAGAGCACATATTTTCTCTCTCTCTCTCTCTCTCTCTCTCTCTCTCTCTCTCTCTCTCTCTCTCTCTCTCTCTCTCTCTCTCTCCCTTTATATTTGTGGTGATATCTTCTAAAACCCCTATGAAGATCTCCATTATACTTAACGTCTCTCTCTCTCTCTCTCTCTCTCTCTCTCTCTCTCTCTCTCTCTCTCTCTCTCTCTCTCTTACAATTAACGTCTCCCTCCATACAGGTAAAAAAAAAAAGTGTGTATGATGCAATTGATGTCTAAAGGACATTTCAGCGAAAGGTCTTTAAAGACGAGTTGCTCTCTGAAAAATACGTCTAGTTTGGGATGGTATCAAAGTCCGGAAGCTCCTGAGAATGGTGTTTTTTTATGAGTGAAAACGCTAGTCTGGACCTTCATTTACAAATCTGGATTATATGATTTTCTTTTATTTGCTATGTTTCATAAATTAAAAGTTTTCTTTTTTACTATAAGAAAAGAGGTTAAAGGTATGTGATTCTCTCATCACAATCGAAATTCATCATATCTACCAATATAGAGAAAAGTTGAGCAGATTGTCATCAACATCTGTTTTAAGAAGCAGTGATGTTTTTAGAAAGGCACTGTTGAGTAGAAATAATTATGAATTTGTTTATTTTTAAAGGATTAAACGTTTCACATTAGATTATAAAAAAATTGGGTTTCATAATTGGTATGTTTCAGTTTGAGCTAGACGAGGAAGTGAAATTGAGAAATTAATTACTTAAAAGGCAATCAAAGGGTTTTTAGATTCCTGAGGTACTAAAGAAAAGTATATCAAAAGTTTGTTTAGAACAATAGAACACCTATTGATGATAAAATTCAGTCATCATATGTTATGGCACCATTGGTCTACCCATCGTTTTCTGATCGCCATTCTTAGATCCATGTCCGAACAGGTGGGCTCTAGTGGGCAGCTACGCAAGATGTGATTCATTATTTGGATTAGCTCACTTGCAGGGCAACTAGCACCATTTGTGTAATCCCATCTCTGGAGGTTATCCCCTGTCCTACCATGTTTGGTTTTTCCTCTAAACAGGGTGACCAATCTCCTCCTGGTAAGGGAGAATATACAGTGCAGGTATTTACTTGTGGATATTGCGGAGATTGTTAGTGGTGTAGCTGTCACTCACTCTCCAGTCTGTATTTGGATAGGTAGAGGAGTATCATAAAATTTGACCTTTGTCGACTTCATGTAACGATGAATAATATCTCAAACTATCTCATAAATCTTTTGGGTAGAAAATTTCATAAACATTTTATCGTTCAATTATCTTCTTTCAAAGATTGTA
>NC_090731.1:122363597-122371097 GCF_036898095.1 Palaemon carinicauda
TATTATCAGTAAAAACTACGATGAAGAAACATATTGTGACATTGTGAAAGGCATAATAAGACGGACTCCTCCTAGCTCCCTTCCGAAAAGCATAACAAGTTTTACACTGCCGCCAATATATGGCAATAAAAGCACCTTGTCCCAACTAATATAATCAATTATTTGGAGACCACGTGTGTCAAAAAAGTGTGCTCGGAAGGTAAAGGCTAGAAAATTGGTAGTAGGTAAGCTGTCCAACGATTGTTTACTTATTAGGAGTGAATATTTTTAGTTAAAAAATTTATGAATTTCCCATATGCTATCAGAAATTATATGAGTTTACCTATGAAATTGCTTAGTATTTCATTTTCTTTTCATCAGAACACGTAGATGATAAGTTGTGTCCTTGTACTGTACAAGTGACCAAGACAACAATCATCACCATAGTTAAGGTTAGTGGGGCGAGACGCGAGTTTGGGACAGCGCTGACACGTTAATTTCCTTGAATGGAGAATATCATTATGCATTGCAGATTCAAATCATTTAAGAAATAATGATTTTATGCCAGAAAGTGTATAACATTGATGTAATTTGATGCTCTTATAATCAGCGTAATCAACATAGAGAAATCGAATAATGAAAAAGAAAAATGCTCACATTTCTGCGTCTTCGCCAACGCCTGACTGTTGCCTCATCCACCTGTAAATTTGTTAATAAGGGCGTTCCAGAGTGTAAATCAGTTGTAAAATGAACCTTATCCTCAATTTATTAGCAAATTTATGTATATTTATAAGGCTGTCTCTTGGTTTAATTTATGTTAAAGAATTCATTAAGTATATATATATATATATATATATATATATATATATATATATATATATATATATATATATATATATATATATATATATATATATATATATATATATATATATATTGTATGCTCAGGTACCAGATAAAAACTCAGCTTGTCGTAAAACGTTTAATTTCGACCTGTAACATTATAAAAGTCAGAATAACATACCCATTTTTTTTTTTTTTTTTTTTTACGTATCACCTTAGCAGAAACATTAATCCTTATCACCATATGAACGAACATATATAATTTCTCAATAATAATTATCATAACAATAATGTCATCACACAATCACCGTTACCAACAAGTTAAAAGATAAGTAACAATTAACTGCAAAAAGTCACTTACAACAATGCCTCCTCTCTGATACCCAGCAGATTTCTCGTGCATTAAATATCGGCTAATTTCTTCTATCAGCTCTTACGTTAACACATCCTAAAATACAACATTACTACAATATAGTAGAGGAACAATGTCAAAATGCCGATAAGACTATTCAACCGAAACATATCCATAATTTACAAATCTCATTACACAAACAATAGCATACCTTAAAGAACACAAGCTACATATCAACACCATTTGCTTGCATGAGTGCACAGCTGCACTCCTCAGCAACTACGCACGAACAGTTGGTTACGTGCACAACCTCCACCTGCCAGTCACTGGCCACGTCGACAGTCGACAGTACCACTGCCCACCGTCACAATTTTACACTGTCGTCAGTGAGCATGCGCAAACTTCACAAAACTTGAACATTACTAAAATACTTAAAAATAATTATTAGTGTTTAACTAATAATACACTCCCGCCTCCCTTTATTGTTCTTCAACGGGTAGCAATACCACCAACTTGTGAACGGATCTCTTGATAACTGTGTCACTTTGTCCCTTATATTTCCCTGGTCTTTGTATTTTGTATCTAATGCTTACATCTCTCACCTTATTGTCTCTGCCTGTTTCTGTATCTACAACCTGCCCCATTTTCCATTTTCCTCGCACAACATTTGTGTCTTTAATCAGAACAATATCACCAGGTTGTACATTTCTTTTATCTGTGTGCCATTTTTGCCTTACAATGAGTGTAGGGAAATAATCTCTCTGCCACTTACGCCAAAAGGTGTCGACAACATTTTGTATAAAGTTCAACCTTTTCTTGGTGTCACCTGATGTAGACCATGAACCAGATGGTACTTTATTACTTGCTCTACCCAAAAGTAAATCGTTCGGACACAAATATGTTCCTAATTCTACATCCATACCAGGTTTTATTCCAATAGGCCTTTCATTCATTAAGTTTGCTATTTCAAAAAATGTTGTCTGCAAATCACTAAATGTCAAGATGGTAGTTCCTATGAGCATTGACAGAGACCTTTTTACAGACTTAATTAAGGCCTCACTTACCCCATTCTGCCATGCAGCATCTGCAGACCGATTAAGTTTCCATTTCAAGCCTTCCTTTGCTCCAAATTCAGTGATCTCGTGTATGTTCCAGTTGTTATCACTCTTAAGTTCTTTACTTGCTGATACCAATTGTGAGCCTAAGTCAGAGTGTACAGTATCAGGATAGCCATGAACCGCTGTAAATCTTCTGAAACACTTTAAAAAACTATAAGTATCATATCCATCTACAACATCAATATACACGGCACGTGTAACAATACAATTGAATATAACACCATAAGCTTTACCAGTTGTCCTTTTATTTACATTATCTTTGATTTGAAAATGTCCAAAAATATCCACAGCAGTGTGATAGAATGCTGGACAAGGACTCATTCTTTCATCAGAAATCTGACCCATTCTTTGACCTTCAACTTTGGCATCCAGTTTCCTGCAAAGAATACAACCTCTCTTTATCGATCTTATGATTTTACGTGCTGAAGGAACCCAAAATTTAGACTGAAGCTTACATAGTGTAACATCAACTCCAGCATGATCCAACCTGTGTAAATAACTAATGTACAAGACTGTAAATGGATGTTTACCAGGTAATAGAATGAAGCTATCTTGGTTCCAATTATGTTTCAACCATCTTTCCATTCTTTCTCCTACCATAATTGTACCATCTTCAGCTTGAAATGGTCCTAATCTTTGAAAACATTTTTTCCAGTTCTCAGGAAGACTTTTTTGTGCTTGCATAATCCAAAACCTCTCAGCTTCCTTAAGTGATCTAGGTTTAAGTTTCTTTAGAACACCCTTAAAAGATTTCACCTTAACAATGTTAAATATCCTAGCAGTGACTGCAATTAACATCATATAGTTGTTGAATTTCGACGCATCAATTATGGTTTCTTCATGAACAGAGTATTGTGCAAGATTAACATGAATTCTATCAGGTAACTCACAATTCACCGATTGACTGATAGGCCACACTTCTAAAGGAAGGGCCATGAACTCTGGACCATATTTCCATGGATAGACAACTGCAACATTTAAAGGGTCCTGGGGTCTGGTCAATAGATCAGCAGGATTTAATCCAGAAGCAATCCACCACCATTCATTTGGGTCACTTTTTGATTGAACTTCTGCTATTCTAGTGGCTACAAAAGTTCCAAAGCCATAAGATTCCTTTTGGATTTGTGCTCTAACAATGGAGGAATCTGTTATGTGCATTACCGAACTAAATTTATATGTCATTTCATCTTCAATGGCTTTACGCATCCTGCACGCTATAACAGCTCCACACAATTCAAGCCTTGGAATAGATAACTGTCTACTAGGGGCTATCCTACTCTTTGCCACAATGAGCCTGCTCTCAAATGCACCAAACTCTAACTCCCACCTAGCATATGCAACAGCACCATAAGCATTTGTTGAACTATCACTGAAAATAACAAGTAAAGGCAATCCTTTGGCTGAGGTTGGCTTAACATTCCTTTCAAAATACAGAGTTTCAGTGCCAAATAACTCACAAAAATATGACACCCATTGTTCTTTTAAATAGGAAGGCAAGGGATCGTCCCATCCTAATTTAAAGTCACATTTCACAGTGTCTCGTAGCAAAATCTTTGCTTTTAGTGTGAATGGAAGCAAAAACCCCAGTGGGTCGTAAACAGAACACATCTGACTGACGACAACCCTTTTTGTTAAAACTGAAGGTATATTTTCAACGAAATTCAACTTGTTTAAGTCTGGTTCTGTTCTTACACCCTTATATTTTGGAGAGAAATTTAACTTAGTTTTAAAATAAAACACATCCTTATTGCATTGCCAGTTAAGGCCAAGTATTCTTTCATTACTATTCTGGGACACTTCAAAGTCAGAATGCTCATTATCTCCAGTAATGGTCCATCGTTTAATTTTAAAACTGCCTTTAGAGAGTACATTTTCAATATCTCTAATTAGGCTAAATGCCTCAGCTTTACTCTCAACAGAATGGATTATGTCATCTACATAGGAATTAGTCATTATCACACGTGATGCTTCTGGGAAGTCTTTTACCGACAATTCTGCAGTATGTCTGAGAGCTAACATTGCAATAATTCCTGAGGGCCTATCCCCGAAACCCATGCATGTCATTACATAGTGATCAGGTTTGCGATTACTTTGCAAATTTCTCCAAACAAATCTATGTACATGTTGTTCTAATTCTGGAAGCTTAATGCAATTATACATTTTGCTTATGTCACCGGCTATGCCTATAGCCTTTTCACGAAATCTTAGTAATATACCAAACATTGAGTTCAAAATATTAGGGCCCTTTGCCCAAAAACTATTTAGAGACTGGCCCATATACTTTGCCGACGAATCAAAAACAATTCTCAATGGGGTTGATATAGATCCTGGTTTTAACACTTCATGATGTTGAATGTATGTGACAGGACCAACATAGTTTTTAACCTCTTCATCGGATAACTTCCGAATTACATTGCGCTTTGTCATGTCAAGTATCTGGTCATTATAAGCTTGAGCATAGTCTGAACCCAGTTTCATCAATCTTTTCTCTGTGCCTTTCAGTCTAGCAACAGCTACAGATACATTATTTTGCAACAGTTTGGGATCCTTAGTCCATGGAAATTTAGCAGACCATTCTTTTCTGTTCGGGTAATACATCAACCCACTTTCAATAAGAGCCAGCTCCTTTTCCTCTTTTATACTATAATTGCCATTGCCTGTTGCACATTTCCCACAACGACAACTACCACATCTGGGATTACAATCAGTTCCTAAGTGTTCAATGGTGAAGAAATCATTTATCTGTGCTCTAATATCAATTACGGGTTCTACAGATATATCATAGTCGGATATTGTACTGGAAACATGATTAATGCTAATGCCTGGATTACTCCTAAACACCGATAAGGTAACAATGTCGGGATGACTGCCATACACACACATTCCAAACTGTGATTCCCTGAGCTGTAAATTTTCAGCCACAGTTTCCTTAACTGTTGGAATTAAAGAGCAATAATCAGAACCAATTAGGAGATCTATTTTCCCATAAGGTCTATCTAATGCACATACATTAACACCCTTGAATAAATGTTTCACTTTTGATAAATCTACCTTACCGACTTGAGATGTAATGTCATCGATTCCATAAACAGTAACATTGACATCATTCCCATCCTTGTCGGTTAAAACCAGATCATACTCTTTACTACTGTATGTCACAGTTTTGTCGCCCAATTTAGTCACAGCTAATCTGACACATTTTCCTTTCAGTCCCAATGCCTTAGCCACATCATTTCTGATCATTGTTATATCAGCTTCCGAGTCAAATAAAGTTTGTAACTCCTGATTACCACACTTGATCTTGTTAACCATAAATAAAACACCGTTTCTTTTCAGACTTACAAAGGAATTTCCTGTTATGAATCCCTCATGTATAATAGTATGATGAAGTTTCCCACAAGATTCATTGTTAACATCTACAGTATTACATCTGGACTTCTTTAGACATTTTCTTGCTATGTGAACACCTTTAAGGCAATTAAAGCAAATACCTTTCTTCTTTACACTCTCCATTCTGTCATTGATACTCAAGTTCTGGAAAGTTGTACAGTCTAAGATATCATGTCCATCTGAGCCATGATACCAGCACCTATGCAGCCTTGTGTTGTCACTGATCTTATTCCTGTTCCGTTCAGCATTTACTTCTGTAATTTTAGTGAAAAGGTCAGTGATATTTGTAATAGCATTTTCAAGTCCTGCTATCCTTTCCATTACATCTGACTCTCTTCCTTGCTTTGTACTACGCTGATCTTCATAAGTGCAGGTATAATTCACTTTAGCCTTAATATTATTATTGCTTCTAATATTAGCATTAAGATGTTTCATTGATTTCTTTTCACTCAAAAGGTATTCCAACAACTTTCCGAATAGGTCACGATTACCTACACACTCTGCTAACTTAACCCATTCACGCTTCTGAGTAGGTGGTAATAGTTTTTCTATCTGGCTAGTCATGTTAGCAGTATTTAATTCTGAAGCCAAACTCATTTGGTCTAAGTAAAGATAGCATTGCTCAATCTTATCAACCATCCTAATGAAACTCCCACTATCCCCTTCGGAAATAGGTTTAATTGACCTTATGTCCTCTACTACTACATCAATAATGGTTCTGCTGTTCCCAAAAGTTTCATCTAATCGCTCAAACATTTTATCGAAGTCATGATCTGCACCACGAACTGTATCCAAGGCCTCTCCTGAGAGACACTGTCTTAGCACAAAGGGATCTTTCCCATAATTTGATTGCATTAGTCTAAAAAAATCTCTCTTGAAATTGCTATAATCTCTCACATCTCCGTGAAACCTGGGCACATCTATCGGTTTTACTTTTAAAACTTTTTTCACCTGCATTTCGTCTTTAACTTTCACAAATATCACATAGGCTGCACACTTTCTATCTTCTAATGCTTTGATATAAACGTTAGCCTCCTCTATCAATTGAGCATCACAGTTCTCATCTAATAAATTGCAATACTGTTCATTAGCTAGTTCAACTTCATCATAAGCCTTAACAACTCTCTCGTATCTTTCTTCTAAAATTTCTAATGCCATTTGATCTAACATATACTCATGAAACTTATCAAGCTTACGTGTTAGTTTTGCCTTTGCGGTTCCCCTCCGGTGTTTGGCCTTCTTCTGTGCTTCCAGTGACATCCTAGCACTATCATTTTCCCCCGTGGAGCTGCCGTTTTTCCCTTTATCTGTCATGATGAGTGTTGTCGAAATGTATGCTCAGGTACCAGATAAAAACTCAGCTTGTCGTAAAAAGTTTAATTTCGACCTGTAACATTATAAAAGTCAGAATAACATACCCATTTTTTTTTTTTTTTTTTTTTTTTTTTTTTTTTTTTTTTTTTTTTTACGTATCACCTTAGCAGAAACATTAATCCTTATCACCATATGAACAAACATATATAATTTCTCAATAATAATTATCATAACAATAATGTCATCACACAATCACCGTTACCAACAAGTTAAAAGATAAGTAACAATTAACTGCAAAAAGTCACTTACAACAATGCCTCCTCTCTGATACCCAGCAGATTTCTCGTGCATTAAATATCGGCTAATTTCTTCTATCAGCTCTTACGTTGACACATCCTGAAATACAACATTACTACAATATAGTAGAGGAACAATGTCAAAATGCCGATAAGACTATTCAACCGAAACATATCCATAATTTACAAATCTCATTACACAAACAAT
>NC_090731.1:122373597-122416097 GCF_036898095.1 Palaemon carinicauda
CATTGTTTTGAATTAAGAGTTCCATTCTCAGCTTAGAACTGGTTTTCTTTTACAACATCTTGAGGTTAGCGTGTCTCCATAGTGAAAAATAATAGTCCGACTCAAAACTAATATTTGAGTATGTTTATAAATTAATTATGGGAATACATATAACAAATATCCAATCTCACCTGTTTAACCAAACTTATAAGATTTCCTGGTCCTGTTAAACATCCAATATTTATATTTTCCGTTGTTTATAAGGATTTATTTGATCAAACATCAAAGCTAATCCGAAATGAATAATTTTAAAAATATCTAATTTTCATAGAATTTGTGGCTCGTGGTCTTTAGTCAAAGTCAAATAGCCATTGGTTTATTCTTCAAGGAATTTCACCATGAGCTAAATTCATCAAAATGCAATGCCAGGAATTCCGCAAGAATGTTTTCCGGCAATGACAGGGAAATTAAGTTTTATGTTCAGTTTGGCTTGGTGGACGGGTGGAGGTCCTGGTGTCAGTGCACACTCACGCGGTGCACTGTAGGCAATACTTAAGTGTTTTGGCAGTAACCCTTCGGCCTTAGCTACCTTCACTTTTTAGTCTTCAACTTCCTCCGTCCCCGTTCCATTCTTCTATTTAGCTGTCCAACCGCTTTAACGTTTTACTTCATGGTTCAAATGCGGAGGTTCTCCACTGTTCGACCTTGGTGATGAATGGCCTCCCGGCCCCATTGCCAAGTCGTACGGCTAAGACGCCTAATCATTCAATCTATTTGATGACGTTACTAATCTGCCACGTGAAGCCAAGTCTTGTAGTTGAGTTTTGACTTCCATGATAGTCCATATAACATCTCTTCATTTTTAGAGATGAAAATATTATTTTTTCCCTTTTCTTTTTATCCGTAGTGCACAAACCTATGGTGTGTTCAACTACTAACTACACTACGTGGTATTGCTTCACGGGAACATTTTAGGAAGAAAATCTCTCTCTCTCTCTCTCTCTCTCTCTCTCTCTCTCTCTCTCTCTCTCTCTCTCTCTCTCAATGAAATGCAAGTTCGTACTTAAATCTAAGACTATTAAAAAAATATTTTTAATTATTTTCTTTTTTTTTGTCTTCTTGCTAGATACATGAATTCACAAGAATCATTTCGTAGAGCTCGCAGGTGTACCAACCGTGTGTCACACGATCGTACATAAGTTATTTTGTATATATTATGCTTGCATCTGCACTCTTCCCTCGCACTAAAAAGAACCTGAATAATTATGTCTCCGGTTTTCCTCTGTAACATTGTCTGTCTTGTGAACGTGAAAATGCCTGTTGACTTGAGGTTTTGTATATAAAGGAGAGTGTTCTATAATAAATTTACTCAGTTGATTGCTTCCTACTTTTGAGTCACAACCTCTCTCTCGGCACGTCACATTGGTGACCCCGGAAGTCGACTCACTCCCACCGCCTTCCACCCCCACCCCCTGGCCCCTCCATCGTTGGTACTATGGTGGACTCTACGGCAGTTGGCGCTGCGACCACCCCATTCAAACTTTCATCGTTTGCCAGCGGAGAGGTGTTTGCTTGGTTTCAGCACGCAGAGGTCCAGTTTTACATCAGGGGCGTGACTCGCTCAACCACCAAAGCAGATTATGTTCTCGCGGCGATACCCGAGGACACCTTCCCAGAAATATCCGACTGGCTTTGTGAACAAGGAGACACCCCAATAGCGTATGGCGCCCTCAAAACATACCTTCTGCAACAGTACTCGCCGTCGCCAGCCGCCCATATAGCAAAGCTTTTTCAGCTCTTGCAACAACCGTTGGGGGACCAAAGGGCTTTGCTTGCCCTCAGGGAAATGACCAGTATCGCTTGCCTTCAACATGCCGCAGACGGCTCTCCTCGTGAGGTGAACCTACTTCGTGCCCTTTGGATACGCCGTTTACCCGGACCTATACACGCTGCCATACCCGATGTCGATAGTTTACCCATAAAGGACTTGATGACTAAAGCCGACGCCCTTATGGACAGCCACTTCAAGACCTCCATCAACGCCTCCACCACTGACGAAGAGGATGTATATTCAACGTCAACCGAAGCTGACATGAATGCCGTAGGACATACACGCCTACCCCATGACGTGCAGAAGCTGCGACCTAGCCGCCCACCACCCACCAATCGCTTGCGCCCCAACGAACGACTTCTACAGCCACTTACTACCTCCCATCCGCCGCAGTTTTGCTACTACCACTTCAGATTCGGGGCAACCGCGAAAAAATGTGCCAAGGATTATCAGTGGCCAAAAAAGGTGTAAGTAGACCATCGCTCGTGGCGGTGGCCTCCCATGTTTCTAATCTTTTCTTTTTACAGGATGCAGGAAGGGGCGTGCGATTTTTGGTAGACACAGGTGCTTGTCGGTCTCTTTTGCCAAGGAAACTCTTCAAGGCATGACGTGGTCTGTCTAAATCTGCCGATGTCCGCTTGGTAGCTGTCAACGGATCTGCGATACCCACATACGGTTACGAGATCCTCACATTATCGTTCGGAAACGGTAAATTCAATTGGAAGTTTCTCGTTGCTGACGTCACATTGCCAATCCTCGGTGCGGATTTCCTCTCTCATTTCCACCTTCTGGTCGATGTCACCCACCGACAATTGGTCAACGCAGACTCGTAGTTGTCGACACGTCACCTCTTCAACCCGCCCCCTCTAACCTCGCTCTCCACATCAGCGCACCCATGGATGCCTACGCACACCTCCTCACGTCGTACCCGGAAATTTTCGGTCAAGAACTTCGCCAAACACTCACGGTTCCTGCCAAGCACGGTAATTATAACCATATCAAGACGACGGGACCCCTAGTCTTGGCAAAATTCAGACGTCTGGCACCAGAACGATTGGCAGCCGCCAAACAGACGTTCGCCGAAATGGAGGAAATGGGCCTTTGCCAAAAGGACTCAAGCCCATGGTCGTCACCCTTACACATCGTTCTGAAGAAAGAAGGCTCCCTCCGTCCGTGCGAGGATTACAGGCGCCTGAACATGCAAACAGAACTGGATCACTACCCCCTCCCAAACATTGCTGACGTGACCTCCTACCTGCACAAAGTGAAGGTTTTCTCTACGCTCGATCTCCTGAAGGGGTATTATCAGGTGTTTATGAACCCAGAAGACATCTCCAAGACCGCCATGACCACTCCGTTTGGTACATACACCTTCAATTACTCCTGTTTTGGCCTTCGTAATGCTGGGGCAACGTTTCAACGTCTCATGGATGGCATCTTAGGGGACCTCCCTTTCTGTGTATGTTATGTGGACGACATACTTGTGTTCTTCTCCTCAAAAGAGGAACACCTCCGTCACCTGCGCATCGTGCTCGACCGCCTGCAACAAAACGGCCTTGTAGTCCGGTACAACAAGTGTACCTTTGGCGCTAACGAAGTGTCGTTCTTAGGGCACCGCATCACTCCTGAAGGAGTCCATCCCCTCCTTCAGAAGGTAGCAGCCGTTCAGAACTTCCCCGCCCCCGGGACCGTCAAAGCTCTGCAGGAATTCTTGGGCATGATCAACTATTATCACCGTTTTTTGCCAGCCATTGCCGCCACTCTTGCTCCCCTCTACGCCTCCCTCAAGGGCAAGCCAAAGGACCTGAAGTGGGGTCCCCTTCAAGAAGCAGCCTTCTGCAATGCAAAGAAGGCCCTATCAACTGCTGCGGCTCTCACTTTTCCTATCCCACACGCCCCTCTCCTTCTCTCCACCGATGCCAGCGACGTCGCTATTGGTGCAGTACTCGAGCAGGTGGTCAAAGGCTCGTCTCGCCCATTGGCCTTCTTCAGCAGAAAACTGTCCAAGGCAGAATCGGGTTATTCTACCTTCGATCGAGAATTGCTGGCGGTGCACCTGGCTGTCCGTCACTTTCGGCATTTCTTAGAAGGTACGCCCTTCGTCATTCGCACAGACCACATGCCTCTGGTGCATGCCTTCACTCGACAGTCTGACGCCTGGTTCGCCCGTCAACGCCGACATTTTGCCGCCGTGGCTGAATACAATTGCACCCTTCAATACGTCCCTGGGAAAATGAATCCTGTTGCCAATGCCCTGTCAAGAAACACGGTGGCTGCCGTTCAACTGGGATTGGATTACAACGCCCTGGCTAAAGCCCAATGATAAGATCTAGAGTATCAAGCATGTGGAACATCCTACACGTCCCTCCGTTGGGAAGACTTTCCCCTCGAAGACTCCAACACTACCCTCCTCTGTGACGTCAGTACTGGAAGACCGCGACCTTGGATTCCTTCTCCCATGCGACGGCAGGTGTTTGATTTCATTCACGGCCTTTCACATCCCTCGTGCCATTCTACTGCACAGCTGCTGAGGGGTAAAGTTCATTTGGCACGGCATTTCTAAGGATGCTAAGGATTGGGTCCGCGCCTGTACTTCTTGCCAAACTTCCAAAGTACATCGACACACGGATTCAGGAGTGGGCACCTTTCCTCAACCTCAGCGTCGTTTAACACACATTCACGTCAACGTTGTAGGCCCCCTACCCACATCACAAGGACATCGTTACCTGTTTACTGTCATCGACCACTCCTCTCATGGGCCTGAAGCCATTCCCATGGAAACTGCAACGTCCGCCTTACTCTCTGGATGGATTCCAAGATTTGGTATCCCTGAGCATATTACTTCTGACAGGGGAACCAATTTCACCTCTCAATTGTGGACATCATCAGCGAATCTCCTGGGCATCACCCTACATCAGACAACGGCCTATAACCCCGTTGCCAATGGAATGGTTGAACGTTTTCATCGCACCCTCAAAGCAGCTTTGATGTCCCGTGGCAAGCACTACAACTGGTGTACTCAGCTTCCCTGAGTCCTCGTGGGACTAAGGACCACTCCTAAAGACGCCCTCAACGTCTCAGCAGCGGAAAAGGCAACCCGTTGCTCGTCCCTGCCGAATTTTTTCCTTCTTCAACCTCCTCCGACTATCTCCAGCGCATACGTCAAGTCGTGGGAAAATTTACTCCGTGCTGCCAGACTTACAAGCCCCCAGCGAAGCATCAAATACCAACGGATTCGCACTCTGCAACGCACGTCTTCCTGCGCAACGACACTAGCAAGCCACTGCTAACGCCCCCTTACATGGGCCCTTTCCTTGTGATCCGACGCAGTCCGAAAGCATTCCTACTAAACATTCATGGCAAAGAAGACTGGGTCTCCATTGATCGTCTAAAACCTGCTTATCTTCTGCCAGATGACCCGCCTACAGTTCGCCTCTCTACTGTAGATCAGGGAGCCCTATTTAACATGTACAGTATGTCATTTTTAGGGGGGGATAGCGAGATTTGGTATTCCCGAGCTTATTACTTCTTACATGGGCACAACTTTCATTTCTCAATTGTGGATATCATTAGAAAATCTCCTCGACATTACCCTAAAATACACAGCCGCCTTAAACCTTGCAGCCAACGGAATGGTTGACCGTTTTCATTGTGTCATCAAAGTAGCTTTGATGTCTCTCTAAAACAAGGAGCCCTATTTCACATGTGTGTCTTTTTAGGGGTGGGGGGAGCCATGTAACGTACGTGTTCAATACATGCTATTGCACTGTAATGCTATTGCCTTTTTATCTGTCACTCTCTCCTGCACTAATAACAGAAAAATCTATTTAAGCTTGCCATGGTATGTTTCACTTTATTATTATTTTTTTCTTTTTGTGACATCGATGCCCTCAACTGTTTGTATAAGACCTCTTTATCTTTTGAATAAATCTTACTTGCATTCACCTTGCCTCTCTCTTAGTACTTACACCTCGGACAGACACGACACTCCTCGCATTGGTGTTGAGTAAAATATTTGTAGGTTTCTTTGCAAAGCACTAATGCCTTACTGAATGAAAAGGGCGGTATTGAAAAAAAGACGTTTTCAATGAAAAAACAAGTTAACTGATTTCCTGTAATAATCAGAAAGTGCATTGAGAGGATCAGCATTTTTACAGTTAATATTGTAGTCAGCTTGAAGAAAAAGGTTTATTCAAGCAATAATGATTGTAGATTGGAGCCTTTGAAACAACATGCACCTTTGATCCAACTAACACAGCATGGTCGGATTTTTTTTAGCCAGTACCCAAACAAAGAGCTATGGATGTCATAACAATAGCTCGCTCACTTAATACATGTTATGTTTATTTTGAGCAGGATTTTCCCTCCAGCAATAGATATACAAATGAAGATTACTTTCTGAAAAATTTTGTCTGCATAAGAGTGATTTATTTTCTCGTATATTTCATTTTAATTAACGTATTAATACATATGTTAACATTTATAAGAGGATTAATGGCAGGCCAGTTTATTGAGAGGTTAGAAGGACGTTCTGCGTTCACTTTACATCGTGACCCAAAAGTTGAAATGATATTGAAGAATTTATCTGGCTTCCTTAATGTTCTATCATTGATGACGCTAGCTTGGGATATAAACTATTTACTAGAGAAAAACCCTATATACTTATGATAAGCGTCCAAGAACCCTCTCCACCCAAGTTAGGACCAAGGGGGCCCTAGCAATGGCTGTTGATGACTCAGCAGATAGATCTATAGGCTCCTCCAAATCCCCCATTCTTGGCTCACAAGGAAGATGAAGTTACAGCGACCAAAGGAACTGTCAAGTTTGAGCGGGCCTCGAACCCCAGTCTGGCGGACACCAGTCAGGGACGTTACGGCATCGGCCACCACAGTTGCTGAAGATGTAGACAATTGATGATAAATTTTCTTACTCGTGTGTATTCATAGTCATTAAGGACTTTCACGTTTATCATGTGTTGATGGGGTTCCTGAAAATACGAGTAGATTAGAAAATAATGTATACGTGATTCTTGGAAATTAAATCATACACATTTATCATATGCTTCTTTCAGTTGCAATCACACATCTTCATTTTTTTTCTAAAAACTTATGAATTATAAGTGAAGTAAATAATAATGAGTTTTGAGTCTATTTTTTCGTGGAATGTGATATTTTTATGTGACTTCGTTGGTGAAGTGGAAAAAAATATGTAGCGTAACACTGAGTCAAAGCCTTATAGACATTGTTTAAAGTTATTCCAGAGCTACTTAAAACTAGTGACTCTTTTATTTAGACCTGGTGAGTAATTTCAATTTTCAAATTTTAGGACATCAACATTCTCTACAGATCTTTTAAACTGTTTACTTGGGATGATATTCAGATACGTGAAAGTTTCGAGGATATAAAAGACTCAGCGCAATAACAGGGATAGTAAACAAACCTGTCACTGATGTAAAAGAGAGGTAATCTTATACAACTGTTACTTGAATTTCATTGATATCAACCACACAAGTGTCGGATCAGAATTTCTGTTTCAGCTAATAACATCTATTCAGCAACTTGCAAAATTCTTGAATTAAATTATTGTTTTACATTAGATGCTGTCGCATGTTTTTATTCGACCAGAAAATATTAAATTTTAATCCATACAAATATGTATAGATTTCAACAAACTTTTACAGATATCATTATTCCAAATTGATATCGGTTATCAAATACTGATGATATCGATATAAAGAAGAGTAAACAGTAATGTTTTGCTGCAATAAATACAGTATATTGATGACGTTCACTAAATTTTCCCAAAATTTTTATTATTCTCGTTTTCTATTTGTCCACGACCTGCCCTTCTTATTTTCACACGTACTAAATTTTCAAAGATTTATAATCAGATATTTATTTCCCATATGACTGATACACCAATTTAGTTTTATTCATCGAATGACCAAATCTACAAATCAAAATTAGTCATCCAGGGTTGATATAAATACAGTTTATAAATAAATTATTAGTGAAAATTCAGCAGATATTTTTTTCTATTGGTGATGCGATTTTGAATTCATTTACATGCTTTTAATAATAAAGCTAACGGGGCTTAGTAGTTTCTAATTCTTGAGAGAGTTGAAAATATTTTACAGATTTTAATCATCAGTTTATCGTAGGAAGTCTGTTTTAATTTACACCGTTTTAGCATTACAATAAACTGATTTGTTTTATTTAGAATCTAACAGGTGTTTCGGTTGAAACATTTCATGATTTTGCTAAAATATTAAATTCATCCGTACACGAGTATAGAATGGTGTCCCTTGTGTAATTTTACTATAAGATAATCATAAAAGAGAAATTTAAACTAACTGCATATAATTTTATTAATTTTAGAATGATGGATGAATTAAGACGAAAACTATCCGTGATAAACCGGAAAGCTTTAACGATCATTTATATTTTTATTAAAAATGTTTTGTATAGAGAAATGAATCCTAATGAGTCCTAAACTCATCAATAATTTACAAAAGATATATTTTCATATATATATATATATATATATATATATATATATATATATATATATATATATATATATACATACATATATATATATATATATATATATATATATATATATATATATATATATATATATATATATATGTATAAGTATATATATATATATATATATATATATATATATATATATATATATATATATATATATATATATATATATATATATATATATATATATATATATATATATATATATATATATATATATATACATATATATATATATATATATATATATATATATATATATATATATATATATATATATATATATATATATATATATATATATATATATATATATATATATATATATATATATACCTATATATATATATATATATATATATATATATATATATATATATATATATATATATATATATATATATATATATATATATATATATATATAAATATATATATATATATATATATATATATATATATATATATATATATATATATATATATATATATATATATATATGTATACATATATATTATATATGTGTATATATAGGGTTTGAAGTCTTTCCTTCTTGGGGAAAGCAAAAACCAATGAATGTTTTCTTGTAGCAAGGAACAATCTTTTAGGACTATTCTTGTTGAAACTATCCATACTTTTAAAAGTAATGCTAAACCATTTTCTAGTAAAATGACATAGGCGAATAAGACGCAAGGTTGACAAAGAACTAGTTTATTGACAATAATAAAAATTTATAGGTTAGTCGACAATTATAAAATTATAAGATGTGGATGAACCAATAGATAAGCATAAGGATAACAGTAAACAGAAAATATTGTTTCATCTGAAAAGGAAAACATATATGCGCCACTTTTAATATCGAAATATTAATATTATTATCATAGTCTGTCTTACTACTCAATCATACTAGCATCAGAAACGCTTGGCACACGTGTCTGCACTTATGCTTGGTTCAACTTTGTTTATGGAACAGTTGATATGGACACCTTAGTGGCCTAACACTTAGTTTGTAGAAACAGTCCATGACTACAAACCCACCCTTGAATTAATGTTCCTCGCAGAATTAAACAGCAGGTTTAACGACACTACCTACTGCTACCACAGACCTCTTCAGTTGCTCCACTTGCTTCGCATAGTGTATAAAGAATACTCTAGATGACTTCCAGCCACTGTATGAGCGAAGGTATTCGAAATCCATATTATTAAAGAAATTTATGGAAGAGGCAACTTTTCTCGGATCATGACCTGCGGGTGTACTATCTGGATCCGCTCTGCGAATAAAATAGGTGATTTTCGCCCTTAGTTGCTTCAGAGATAAATTTAAGCCTGATGTTTCTCCCCTAAACAGCTGACCTCCCCTAAAGTCTGAAGTTCTATGAAGATGGACCTTTAGGCACTCCACTGGACATAGAGATGCATCTTCTTTCAGAGGGTAGATTCTCCAGGGACCCCACCTATTGGTGGGTAGCTTGTTCTTGGCAAGAATCGTAGGGTCTAGAAAAAGGTTCAGTTCCCCCTTGTCTAAGAAGTGAACATGACCTTCCTCTCTCGACAGGGCTACTATTTCACTAGCTCTAGCCCCCAAAGCGAGTGCAAACAGAAATATAACTTTTTGGGTCAAATCCTTTAAAGCACACTCCTCATTATTCATCATTGAAGCAAAATGAAGAACCTTATCCAAAGACCATGAAATGGGTTTTGCAGGTGCTGATGGTCTGAGCCTAGCACAGGCCTTCGGAATTTTGCTAAAGACGTCATTAGCAAGGTCGACCTGGAAGGCATTTAGAATAGGTCTTGTCAAGGCGGACTAACACGTTGATATTGTGTTGGCTGCTAAACCTTGACCATAGAGGTGGATGAAGAATGATAAGCAGAAGTCTGTCGAGATCTTTTTTGGATTCTTCGCCTTGACAAAGGACACCCACTTCCTCAATGATGACACATATTGTCTTCTGGTAGATTTGGACTTATATTCCTCTAAAAAGTCTATACTGTCTCTTGATATCCCGAATCTTTTTCCCACTGCTAGGGAGAGAAAATCATGAGCTGCAGGTTCCGGGTTTTCTGTGATGAAGCGAAGACAGTCGACTTCTGAACTCGCTGAGTCAAAACTGGATCTGGTAGCGGTAGAAACTTCAGCTGTAGTTGTAATGCCTGAGGGAACCAAACGCTGTTCGGCCACTTGTGAGCCACTATTGCTGCTTTCCCCTTGAAAGATCTCAGTTTGTCGGGCACCCTCAGTAGAAGATTGTGCGGAGGGAACGGGTAAATCCTGGTCCATCTGTTCCAGTCGAGGGACATAGCGTCCACTGCTTCCGCTAAAGGATCCTCATACGGGGACACGTAAAGATATAACTTCTTGTTGTCCTTTGTCGCAAAGAGGTCTATCTGCAGTTCCAGGACTTGACTTGAGATGACAGAGAATGATCCGGCGTCCAGGGACCATTCTGACTCTATCGGCGTGAGCCTGGATAGAGCGTCCCCCGTCACAATGCGGACTCCTTGAAGGTGAATACTGACAAGTGCCATCTCTTCTTTTCCGCTAGCCGGAAGATGGCCAACATCACTTGGTTGATTTGAGATGACCTCGATCCTTGTCGATTCAGGCATCTCACTATCACCTCACTGTCTAGTACCAATATTATGTGGATCGAGTGGTGAGGAGAAAATTTCTTCAATGTAAAAAGTACTGCCATGGCTTCCAGAATGTTTATATGAAACTTCTTGAATAGGTTGTACCAAGTTCCTTGGACTTTCTTCCGGTGAGAATGACCTCCCCATCCTTCCTTCGATGCGTCTGTATGAATAGTCATTGAGGAGGGAGGTGGCTGAAGAAGTACCGATTTCTTCAGTTGCTTGGCTTTGGACCACGGCTTGAGAAGCGTTCGCAGATGAGTCGGTATTGGTCTTATCAGATCTCTTCGCGCGTTTGATGCATATTTTCTCCAAACTCCGGTTGCATCCTTTAGCTGTGCTCTTAGCACCGGGTATGTTACTGAGGCAAACTGAAGAGAGCCCAGCACTCTCTCCTGTTCGCGTCTTGATATCCTTTTGGATTCTAGTAGTCTCTTGACAAAACCTGCTATTTCTTTCCTCTTCTTTACAGGATGGAAAGTTGGTGTGACAGTAAGTCCCAATGGATTCCCAACCACTGAAACTTTTGAGATGGAGAAAGTCGAGACTTTTTTCTGTTGATCTTGAATCCTAGATGTTCCAAAAACTGGATCACCTGTTGGGAAGCTTGCATGCATTCTGTCCTGGATGCTGCCCACACCAGCCAGTCGTCCACGTAGGCCACTACTTGGATTTCCTTTAGGCGTAATTGCTGGAGAGCTGCGTTCGCAAGCTTCGTGAAAATCCTTGGGGCTATATTTAGCCCGAATGGCATGGCTCTGAAGGCATAAAGTCTTTGTTGTAGCTTGAACCCGAGGTAGGAGGAGAGGTGACGACTGATTGGAATATGCCAATAAGTGTCTGACAGGTCTATAGAGACGGTGAATGCCCGTTTGGGTAGTAAGGTCCTTATGTGTTGAAGCGTCAACATTCTGAACTTGTAGTTTACTATGAACTTGTTGAGTGGGGACAAGTCCAGAATGACTCTGAGTTTTTCTGAGTCCTTCTTTGGAACACAAAACAGCCTTCCTTGGAACTTAATGAACTTTACCCTTCGAATTACTCTTTTCTCCAAGAGTTCTCGAATATATTCTTGTTGGAAGAATTGTGGGAACGGAGGTGGAGTGCTGTACCAGCTCCAACCCAGTCCATTCTTGATTAGGCTGTGGGCCCAGGGATCGAAGGTCCAGCGATCCCGAAAAAGATGAAGTCTCCTTCCTACCGGAAGCATTTCACTTCTACTGTTGTTGACCTGAGGCCTTACCTCCTTGACCGCGTCTTCCCCTGAACCCCCTTCCTCTTGAAGGGCGTCTAGATGGACCTCAGGCTGTTCCTCTAGCTCTTGGGCGAGAGGTAGTTGTCTGCCTTTCGAATGCTGGGTTAAATGCCGGTAACTCAGTTGTCACGGCTTAAGGTACCTACTGGTACGTTGTTGGGGTTTGTGCCCCCATCTGAGGCACTGCGGTCATGGGAAGTTGTTGCTGCTTTTGCCTATAAGGTTTGGCTGGCCGAGAGGATAGCCTAGGTTTCTTAGTCTTCCTTTTAGGTTGGGGACCATTATCCGGGGAAGACTTTCTTTTAAGAGTTAGGCCCCACTTCTGTGGAAGGTATCTATTCTCTGTGGCGGCCTTATCCACTACCTCTTTGACCACTTCGTTAGGGAAGAGGTCTTTACCCCGTATGCAAGAGGAGATCAGTCTCCTCGGTTTGTGCCTCACTGCAGCCAAGGTGAACACGAACTCTCCATAAGCTCTCCTAGCTTTGATGAAACTGTAGAGGTCCTTTGTTAGTGTGGCCAGATGGGTTTTGGCCGCCACCATAAACATATCTTGGACTTTGGGGTCACTTGCCATCGTTTCCAGAGTCGTTTGTAATGACATCGATGCAGCAAGTCTCTCTTTTGTCTCTTGCTCCCTGCGCAAGAGAAAATTTGACAGCTTTGGAAGGTCTTCACCGAACTGATGTCCGGCAATATCGGCCTCCCACTTCCCGACTGAGAAGGTAAGATGGACGTCCTTCCAGTCTTTCTGGTCCATGGGTAAGGTCAGGGACAGAGGTTTACATTCCTCCAAGGAGGGATATGGTTTCCCTGCCTCAACAGCCTTCAAGGAAGCCTTAAATCCCTTCTCCATAAGCTCTGGTAGGAGAAGCCACAAATGGAGGATGCTTCTTTCTCAAAGCAGGTACCCTTGAGTTTGTGAAGCCCCTCTCTTTCATTTAGCTCGTTAGTAAAGCGTGTGCTTTACTCTGGTCAAAAATTATGACCTCCTTCGGCTCCATCTCTTCCTTTGAGGCTGGCTACTTCCTAAGACTGGCATAGCAGTCCGGGTAAGACTCCTTGTTGGGCCAGAATTCCACTGCTTCAAAGGAAATTGAACCCAACTTCTCCGATATGACAACCTTCCCATTTGTCATAGGCAACTGCTCGGCATACCTCCAAGGATTAGCATCCGAGCACAAAGGAAGATCCTTCACGTTGAGCTTCTTCTGGGACCCACGTGATGCTGCAAGTCTCCGCATCTCCAGCTTCATTACAGATTCCTTTCAATCGTTCTTCTTCTACATCTGTTGAATCATTTCAACGATGGAAGAGAGAGTCCTTCCCAGATCATCTGGGATAGCAGACGATGTTGAGGGAACAGGTTCAGGGGCCCGAACCAATGTAACCGACCCCTCGTCGATATCTTCCTCCTCAGTATCCAGAGCCTGGGTCAGCTCCTCTTTTTGGTCTTCTGCCAGAAGGTCCTTTTTAGTGTACTCAGACACCTCAGACATCCTATCGTCCAGATGGATGTCTTGTAGGGCGTCTGACACTTCAGAATCAATCGGAATCTGAACTAATGGTATCTCCGCATGAGGCTGAGGAATCACTGCATCCGCCGATGCCCTAGGAAAAAGGTAAGCCCTCATCTTCTCGTTTGGAAGATAGGGGCCAGAAGTATTCTTCTGGAAGCCTCTCACCTAGGTTCGAAGCTTTTCCCTAGCTGTGTCCCTTGACTCTGCCGACTTAGGGGCGTCAAATGCCTCAGTTTTCAGGTTAGTGCAAATAGTACATACCTGAGGGTCCCAATACCGGTGATCACCTTTGGAGACTGCGCATGCTGCGTGCCTCCTGCGCAACTCATGTCCGCAGAAGTTTTAGCTACGGACGTTGCAGAACATGCTTCCGCACTTCGGATGGTCCTCCTGTAAAGAGAAGAAATTCCATGAGTATCAAGTGAAAAACATATCACTGGATAACTAATCTTAATATATATATATATATATATATATATATATATATATATATATATATATATATATATATATATATATATATATATATATATATATATATATATATATATATATATATATATATATATATATATATATATATATATATATATATATATATATATATATATATATATATATATATATATATATATATATATATATATATATATATATATATATATATGCTTAAAATAACTAAGCTAGAAAGGAAAGAAGGAAAGACACACACTTGTATTTCCTGCCCAGCCAATTACTGTAACCTCCCAGATAATAAAATTTAGGTTAAATCTTATTCTAGAATAACCTTCAAGATATTTCCCAGAGGAAAATGTAGGTGTAGCTCACACCATTATAAAGAATTTTAATATACTTAATAATTAATAAAGAAAGAACTCACTTTCTTCATCTGTACGGTCTCAACAAAAGGCTGTACAAGACAACACAAGTATGTTGGAAGAGCTTAGTGTTACAATATACTCTATACTATAGTTTTCTCCATACAGTATATACTATACTGTAAAAATACTGGCTACTGTATACAGTATAAAAACCTTAATATAGTTCCAAGTATACTACCTTTAGACTACTGGGCGGTAGATTGCTGGTTCAGTTGTGTGTGCTGGCCGGCACTCTCTGCCGGCCGGCAACAATAAACACTAGCACCCGGCTGCCGGCCGCTAATCATAGCAGCCGGAAGATCTTATGGTGTGCTTCTGTTGCCGGCCGGCAATGGTAGGCTACCTATGCCGGCCGGCAGTAAAAAGAACCAGAGAACTTCCATCTGCCCGGCTGCCGGCTACTTAAGCCGGCAGCCGGGCTAGGGGTACATACACTAAAATAAAAACAGAATGGATGTAAGGATATAAGACGGCACTGCCTAACAGCCCTCCATCCAGAAAGAGTGAACATAAGGAAGGGGAAAATGTAAAATTCAGGCTTCCTTCTATCCATTGCCTGCTTTGCTCTACTGACAGACATTGATGTAAGACCAAGGGAGGTCTGGGAAACACTCTAAAAAAGTTAGGCCTCTGCCGGCCGGCACGATCTTGCCGGCCGGCAAAGGACTGAGCCAGTTCCACATCTTAAACTACCCTAGGTACAAGTGTAGAACCGACGGCCAAGAGTTGTAATAGATAGGCCATTACTAAGGATAGGGGGGAAAGGGAGAAGAGGGTCCTACAAACTCTGCTCTAGTAGATCATCCCACGGCCAAGAAAGCTCATCCTAGCCCAGGGATTATCTATGGGAGGGAGGTCAGCAATGCTTGCCACCACCCTCAATACTAAAAAAAAGTTTGATGTTGTTATTCACAAGGAAATGAAGAATCTTATCCTTCAATCCGAGAACAACAACATTGGACTAGTCTGTTAGATCACTAGAAGAAGGGATCATCTCGTACATAAACCTTCAGATGTGGTCTAGGGAGGCTAAGCCTCCTATGTCTGCTCCTAACCTAGAAAAGGAATCTCATTCTCTATGCTAGAAAGAAAAAGACCCCAGACTAATTACTCTGATGTTCTGCCCACACCTGAAGCCAGATTCTCTGGTTACAGGAATAGAACAGAAACACCCTAATATAGTTATATCTGAATGTTTATTCAGAGAAAACCATTAGGGTTAAGCCTTAGGCTTAATACAAAGGGAAAAGGGATTACGCTTAATCTCCAGAGGAGAAAAGAGCAACCGGGGAAGTTTGTGAAAGTATATTAAAGCCCCATAGGCTACTAGCCTAGGAGTGGAGAGAATCGATTACCTAAATCACCAAAACTCTTTCGTATACAATCTTGGAAGAAAATATCAACAATATCTTATATGTATAAAACTGCCTATAGCTTCAATAAATTTTAAAACACTCGTAAATCTGTATATCATGCATGAAAGTACTAGGGCCAAACGCCTAGGCTACGAAGCCTAGCGTAGGCTACGATCAGTTACCTCAATCGCCGAAACAGAAATACTAACGGCATCATATAAAGAATTCCCATTGTAGAGCTCAATAGATAAAATTATTAAAGTATAAGAACCGGGAACGTCTCTCTGGCCAACTAAATGACTCATGCATGGCGAGCCAGCATCCAGAACGCCTCCGGTAGGCAACAACTCTTGTAAACGTTAATATCGCTTTTGATTATTTCAAAACACCAAGAGCTTACATTTTTACATAATAAAGATAATCCTCAACTTTCCAGAGGCAGAAGAGGCTGGAGAAAGCATCATAACGTTGAGAATATTCCAAGATCAAGAGAAAACACAGGTAAAAACACCGAGTGGTTGAGCTACAGAAAAAGGAATGAAGATGGCACCGTCGGCGGCATTGCGTACACACTCGAAGCAGGATAGGAGAGGTACCTTATTAACGGCTCTCCTTTCATTCTCGTTTTTCATTTCCATGCCACTTTGACCCTCGAAATTTTAATTCTATTCGTAGTGAAGATAGTTATGTGGCGTGTCAAGAATACGTCCTCTAATATTATGTGATATCACATGTTTAGTTTATTTAGGGATATTCGCTCCAGGAGTTAGAATTCTGGATACCTCAAGGTAAATTCTCTGGGAATATCACCGTAGTCAAATATACCCTAGGAAGCTACCCTAAAGGAACTTCCATCAAGACGACATGGCCTGAGCCCAAATATATATATATATATATATATATATATATATATATATATATATATATATATATATATATATATATATATATATATATATATATATATATATATATATATATATATATATATATATATATATATATATATATATATATATATATATATATATATAGCATAACTGAGGTACTTTTAATCAATTCACTGATCATTAAAATATAACGAAATGCTTCCCTCTTAAAGAATTAGGTTTCTAACGAAAAGTTTTAATTATACGCACAACATAATATATCCCTTTGATATTGCCTTACATTTGCAATACATAAGGTGTTTCCAAAGGTTGAATTTCAGCTCGAAATAAACATTTTATTTTGTTCATCCGGTTCCAACTTTGATCTGAGCCAATACGTAAAACAACGTTTCATAATGTTTCTCCATTTGGTCAGTAAGGTAAAGTATTTTTTTTTTAATAAATTCCATGCAACGCCATTGTATTTTTAACTTAATTAGGCATCATGTTAGTAATTTTCAAATTTTGCAGTCTAAAAAGAAAATATTTCATAATGTTTTTTTTATGATTGAAAATAATAAAAATTAATGGTGTATGATTTAATTTTTCTGTTATCAAATCTGATAAGAATCATCTTCAAGCTATAATCCTTTAATAAACACAATATTCATGCTTTACTCTATAAGAGTTTAGACAAAGTGAAAATTTTGTGGCATAGGGTTCAAATATAGGCATAAATCCTTCTATTTTTTAGGCGTCTAACAACCTTAAATATTTTTATTTATAGTTTTAATTCATGTCTGAAAGTTATTATCATTATTGTTATTATTTTTATTATTATTATTAGTATTTTTATTGTTATTATTATTATCATGATTATTATTATTATTATTATTATTATTATTATTATTATTATTATTATTATTATTATTATTATTATTATTATTATTATTATTATTATTATTATTGTATGGTTTTGCTAAACACTGGTCAGGGTACAATATTGCATTCTGAATATTTTTACGGCATAAAATTTGCCAATATGATACTATACAGCTCAGCAGTACATTCTGAATCTCCTTGAAATATACCTTCAACTAATAGGTTTATTAAGTGCAACTAAAATTGCAATACATTTCTATAATAAGAAATCTATTTCC
The DNA here is from genome assembly GCF_036898095.1 of Palaemon carinicauda. NCBI lineage: Eukaryota > Metazoa > Arthropoda > Malacostraca > Decapoda > Palaemonidae > Palaemon > Palaemon carinicauda. The sequence goes on from NC_090731.1 coordinate 122,391,637, forward strand.
CCGGAAATATTCGTTGTTGTGAACAGCAAAAGTTCCAAAATACTACCTTGAAGAACAATAGGCAAAATTGGTATAGTCCCATAAATTTCTACCAGGAGCTTTCTTTTGCCGATCTGGAAATAATTGTATGTAGATGAAGTATGCACTTTCTAAGATTCGAGTGATATAGTCAATAAACATTCAGGAAGAAAGTTAATTGTTGAATTTTCGGGAATGTTAAAGCTCTTTACATCTTCACTGGTTTCTTCCAAAAAAAAAAAAATAAATAAATCTTATTTGTATACCATAGTTTTCCACGTCAATTTACACTATCTTTTTAGCCATATTTGCATTCCACTGTTAGATGTACATGCATACATTTTTCATAAAATCAAAATTAATCATATTTTGACGTAATAGACCAAACGCTCATAGTTACGGATAGTTAATAGAATATCATTTCGTATCGGAATTAACTAAGAACGAAAATTGTCTGAGCTGAATTGACATGAAGTGAAAAAATTAAGAAGAATTATACTAATTTTGAAAGAATTCATTGGAGAATGATATTTCTTCTATGCATGTAATTTCAAAAGTTCTCATAAAGAATATGATTATTTCTATGGATGGTAAAATACAAAACATTTTCATTGACGCATGTTTTTAACAAATTCATGAAATAGTGATATACGAATTTGTTGATGATATGAAATCCAATTATTTTTACACAAACTACTGTAGGTAAACTATTTTTGGCATATATATCATTGTTCATTCTAGTGTCTTTCTCTATAGATCCGTTTGTGATAAGGTACTAAACAAAAAATAAAAAAGTTAACTAAAATGGTGTTTTATTGCCCTGATTTTCCATGTGAAAATTTTCAGTATTCTTTAATATTCAATTAGAATTCGTTTCACTTTACGTTTATGCTCTAAACATTAGTACTCCTAAGCTACATTTTCTGTTTATAATTCCTTTACTTTACGATTAATTTAATTTTCTCTTTCTTCTCAGGATATTTTCCGTTTTATTATGAACTCCATGGCATCTGCATATTTCATTTTCCCAGTTCCTTCCCACCGTTGTAATTCCTACCATTAAAAGACTTCCTTTATATCCTGATTCTAATTATTTTTCCAATTACTTTTTTATTCTTTCTTAAATTCCTTGTATTGGATTTGTTGGGAATAACCTGGAAGATTACCAGCTAGCTCATTGACTTTCTTTGTCTTGCTTTTCTCCAACTGATTCTCCTGATTATTTTACTTTCTTTATATTCTTGTCTATGGAAAATTTCTTATTTGTTTTACTGACGGGTGTTGGGAGACATTTCTTGAAAGAGAATTATCTGCTTAATCGTTTCATCCCTTACTTATTATGTCCTTATGTCTTCTAATATTCAGTTTACATTTTTTCTTCATTCAACTTCCTCTAATGCCTCGCAATATCAACTTTTATTTTAAGGCGATTGTTATTAGTAAGTCTCCCAAAGGGAGTTCTGCCTAGCCAAGCACTCGGCAGAAATAACGAAGGCCATTTGTGCTCCAGTTCTCCTCGCTCTGTTTGCTTGATGACATCTCATACCTCATATTTTCTGGGACTGGAATTATCATTTTATTGTTACAGAAGAGATTAAATCTCTTAAGGAATTAGTTTCCCATAAAAAAAAAATAATTCGAGTCATTTCTTCCATAGTACAAATGACTATTATACCAATATTAAAGGCTATCAAATTACTTACTTTATTCTATTCCAGGTTATACCAATATTAAATACTATTTACTTTTTTCAGGTTCTATTCTCTTCCAGAAGGTGAACTATTTGTTATGGTTATTTGAAACATTAAAAGTTAACCTCCCATTTTATCATTTTACTTCGTGATCTGTAGTTCTCCATTGGCGCTCCTTCCTCTTTTCTATTGCAAAATTCCCTCTGATTCCTTTCCTCTTTTTTATTCTTAAATTCCCTCTGATTTCCTTCTTCTTTTCTATTTCTAAATTCCCTCTGATCCCCCTTTTATCTTCTCTCTCGTTTTACTCCATATCATGAGAGATTATTAATAGTCTAACTTAACTTTCTTAATTTTGACTCCAATGGGGCAAGAAATTGCAAAACCTCGGTTTTTTTTTTTTTTCCTTTTGATAAAGTGAAGGATAGAACCGGCCAGCAATAAGGGGCTAAACAGCCCACAACTGTCCCCGCCCAGAGCCATTATCACTTGCCAATAAAAAGTCTAATTAAGTGTAAGACCCAAGGAAAAGTCCTTGCCTCTGTTCTCATAAGCTTCAGACCGTTATTTTTGCTGCTCTTTTTGTTTGTTTCATACTTCTCTCTCTCTCTCTCTCTCTCTCTCTCTCTCTCTCTCTCTCTCTCTCTCTCTCTCTCTCTCTCTCTCTCTCTCTCTGTGAAGTTCATAAATCGAATGATCAGAACCACATAATGATGAAAATAATAATAATCTTAGTAAGAATAGTATAATTTATGATTATGTTAACGATAAAAATACAAGAGAATAATAATTGATTCTCTGTGTAATGACATATACTGGAATATATCAAAAAATTTATTGAAAAAAAAAATCATTATTTAACGTTCTTAACTTCCGCAACATATTTCACATTGTTCAATTTACATCCAATGCTGTATGACCATCACCTATTTTTAAACTTAATTTTGTATTATACAAATCATACATGTTGATATTTCTTTTCTCGATAAGTACCTTAAATCATTATCCCCTTTAATAGGTGGATGGATGAATATGATTTCTTCATTGTCGTATTGGTAATATTAGTAAACTATTTTAAATCTAACCAAGGCCCTTTGCGTTAATAGGCGTATGAGGAGATGATGATGATGATGATGATGATGACTTGAAATGAGTCAGGTATTAGAGTTTCTTACATTACGATACATACCGTCATTGTTTAGATCTAAAACACATAATTGAGCGGTTCCAACAGGGACAAATAGCCTAGTGAGGAAAAGAAATGGGGAAATAAATAAATTAGATGAAAAGCAATAATAAATCGAAAAATAATATTTTATGAACAGTAACAACATTCAAATATATCTTTCATATATAAACTATAAAAACACATGCTGCAAGTGTGAACTTTTGACGTTTTACCGATTCAACTACACAATTAGGATCATTCCACTACTTGGTCATAGCTGGAATAAAACTTCTGAAATACTTTATAGTGTTGAGCCTTACGATGGAAAAGGCCTGATTATTAGAATTAAATGCATACCTAATACTAAGAACAGGATGGTACTGTCCGGGAAGATCCGAATGTAAAGGATGGTAAGAATTATGAAAAATCTTATGCAACATACATAACGAACAATTTGAACGATGGTGCCAGAGTTCAGTATCTTGATCAAGAATAAGACATTTAATAGACCGAAAGTTTCTGTCCAAAAATTTAGGATAATGAATCATCAGATGAAGACCAGACAGGAGAACAATACTCGAAACAAGGTACAATGAAAGAATTAAAACACTTCTTCAGAATAGATTGATCACCGAAAATCTCAAAAGACTTTCTCAATAAGGCAATTTTTTGTGCAATTGAAGAATACACAGACCTAAAGTGTTTTTCAAAGGTGAAATTGTCGTTTTGTCGAGAATCACACCCAAAGTTTTAAAGGAGTCATAAAGAGTGAAAGAAACATTATTGATGCTGAGATCCGGATGTTCAGGAGCAACCGTCTCCGACCTACTTCCGATCATACTTTGTGTCTGTTTGGATTCAACTTCAGTAATGTCAAAAAGTTTTTTATGAGCTTATGTATGTTGTTGTATGTATGTGTATGTTACAAATAAACTTTTGAATACATTAATATGGTTTGACGACAGAGTATCGTATATGTTATGAGTAATGCATTTTAAGTAAGTATGAAGACAAAAAACATACCTAAGCCCAGAAAAAAAAATTGAAAATTAACGAAATGTGTAACTTAAATATGGTAATATTTATGAGCAAAGTTATAATTTTTATGAGAGACAGAGATGTGAGTACAATTAATCTTACATTTTTTAAAACAAAGACTCATTTAGCAAATGTATGGCATATGGTGTCTAAATCATATTACCGAAAATTAACTGGCTGTTTTACGAAGCAATCTTGCAGCACCATTACACTATTTATGGTGCCTATTTCCTTGGTTGATGTCAGTGAAGGTTTTTATTTAATGCTTTCATAATTATCCCTTTGGATACGAAAAATATTAACACAATTAAATGGGACAGTACCTAAAATTTGATTGTTATTATAAAGCCGTTGTGACGGGCCGAGAGATGGTTTTGACTTAAAGACAGGATGGAAGCAACTGAGTTAGTTTATTATAGAACACTCTCCTTTATATACAAAAGCTCAATGCAACAGGCAATTTCATGTTCAAAATCGACACCGTTACCGGTGAGAAAAACAGGCATGTTTATTCAGGTTCTTTTTAGTGCGAGAGAAGAGCGAAGATACAAGCATAATTTATAAACAAAATTAACTATGTACGATCGTGTGACACACGATTGGTACCTGGCTTCCCCCCCTATAAACAACATACTGTACATGTTAAATAGGACGCCCTGATCTAGAGAGGCGAACTGTAGACAGGTCATCTAGCAGGAAATAAGCAGGTTTTAGATGAACAATGGAGACCCAGTCTTCTTTGCCACGAATGTTTAGTAGGAATGCTTTTGGACTGCGTTGGATCACAAGGAAAGAGCCCGCGAAAAGGGGGTGTTAGCGGTGGCTTGCTAGTGTCGTCGGAGGAGGATGTAGAAGGAAAAAATTCGGCAGGGACGACCAACGGGTCGCCATACACCATTTCAGCTGCCGAGACGTCGAGGGTGTCTTTAGGAGTGTTCCTTAGTCACAGGAGGACCCAGGGAAGCTGAGTAAACCAGTTGGAATCCTTGCAGCGGGACATCAAAGCTGCTTTGAGGGTGGGATGAAAACGTTCAACAATTCCATTGGCAGCGGAGTTATAGGCCGTTGTCTAATGTAGGGTGATGCCCAAGAGATTTGCTAATGATGTCCACAATCGAGATGTGAAAGTGGTACCCCTGTCAAAAGTAAAATGCTCAGGGATATCAAATCTTGCAATCCATCCAGAGAGTAAGGCAGATGTACATGAGGCGGATGTTGCAGTTTCCATGGGAATGGCTTCAGGGCAACGAGTGGAGAGGTCGATGACGGAAAACAGATAACGAAGTCCTTGTGATGTGGGTAGGGGGCCTACAACGTCGACGTGAATGTGTGTGAAACAACGCTGAAGTTAAAGAAAGGTTCCAACTCCTGAATCCGTGTGTCGATGTACTTTGGAAGTTTGGCAAGAAGTACGGGCTCGGACCCAATCCTTAGCATCCTTAGAAATGCCGTACCAAATGAACTTTATCTTCAGCAGCTGTGTAGTAGAACAGCGGTAGGGATGTGGAAGGCTGTGAATGAAATCAAACACCTTCCGGCAGATGGGAGCAGGAATCCAAGGTCGCGGTCTACCAGTACTGACTTCACAGAGGAGGGTGGTGTTAGAGTCTTCGAGGGGGAAGTCTATCCAACGGAGAGACGTGCAGTATGTCCTATATGCTTGATACTCTAGATCCTGTTGTTGGGCTTCAGCCAGGGCGCTGTGATCCAATCCCAGTTGAACGGCAGCCAACGTGTTTCTTGACAGGGCATCGGCAATGGGATTCATTTACCCAGTGATGTATTGAAGTGTGCAATTGTATTCAGCCTCGGCGGAGAGGCGTCACACTATCGAGTGAAGGCGTGCACTAGAGGCCTGTTGCCTCTGCGAATGATGAATGGTGTACCTACTAAGTAATGGCGAAAGTGACGGTCAGCCAAGTGCACCGCCAGCAATTCGCGATTGAAGGTGGAATAACCCGATTTTGCCTTGGATAATTTTCTGCTGAAGAAGGCTAATGAGCGGGGCGAACCGTTGACCACCTGCTCGAGTACTGCACCAATAGCGACGTCGCTGGCATTGGTGGAGAAAAGGAGAGGAGCATGTGGGATAGGAAAAGGGAGAGCCGCAGCGATTGATATGGCCTTCTTTGCATTGCAGAAGGCCACTTCTTGAAGGGGAATCCACTTCAAGTCCTTTGGCTTGCCCTTGAGGGAGGTGTAGAGGGGAGCAAGAGTGGCGGTAATGGCTGACAGAAAACGGTGCTAATAGTTGATCATGCCTAAGAATTCCTGAAGATCTTTGATGGTCGAGGGTGCGGGGAAGTCCTGAACAGCTTCTACCTTCTCAGAGAGGGGATGGACTCCTTTGGGAGTGATGCAGTGCCCTAAGAATGACACTTCGTTGGCACCAAAGGTACACTAGTCTTACCGGACAACAAGGCCGTTTTGTTGCAGGCGGTCGAGCACGATGAGCACGTGATGGAGGTGTTCCTCTTTTGAGGATGAGAACACAACTATGTCGTCCACATAACATACACAGAAGAGGAGGTCCCCTAAGATGCCATCCATAAGACGTTGAAACATGGCCCCAGCATTATGAAAGCCAAAATAGGAGTAACTGAAGGTGTATGTACCAAATGGAGGGGTGATGGCGGTCTTGGGGATGTCTTCTGGGTTCATAGGCACCTGATAATACCCTTTAGGAGGTCGAGTGTAGAGAAAACCTTTGCTTTGTGCAGGTAGGAGGTTATGTCAGAAATGTTTGGGAGGGGGTAGTGATCCGGTTCTGTTTGCATGTTCAGGTGCCTGTAATCCCCGCACGGACGGAGGGAGCCGTCTTTCTTCAGAACGATGTGTAAGGGTGACGACCATGGGCTGGAGGCCTTCTGGCAAAGACCCATTTCCTCCATTTCGGCGAACGTCTGTTTGGTGGTCGCCAATCGTTCCGGTGCCAGATGTCTGAATTTTGCAAAGACTGGGGGTCCTGTCGTCTTGATATGGTTCTAAATACCGTGTTTGGTAGGAGCCGTGGGTGTTTGGCGAAGTTCTGGACGGAAAACTTCCGGGTACGACGTGAGGAGGTATGCGTAGGCATCCGTGGGTGAGCTGATGGGAAAAGCGAGGTTGGAGGGGGTGGGTTGAAGAGGTGTCGACAAGTACGAGTCTGCGTTGACCAATCGTCGGTGGGCGACATCGACCAAAAGGTTGAAATGAGAGAGGAAATCCGCACCTAAAATTGAACATATGACGTCAGCAACGAGAAACTTCCAATTAAATTGACCGTTTCCAAACGATAATGTGAGGCTCTCGTAACCGTAGGTGGGTATCGCAGATCCATTGGCAGTTACCAAGCGGACGCCGGCAGACGTAGACCGACTATGTCATGTCCTGAAGAGTACCATTGCCAAAAGAGAACGACAAGCACCCGTGTCCACCAAAAATCGCACGCACGTTACTGCATCATGTAAAAAGAAAAGATTAGAGACACGGGAGGCCACCACCACGAGCGATGGCCTGCTTACATGTTTTTTGGCCACTGACAATCCTTGGCACATTTCTTTGCAGTTGCCCAGAATCTGAAGTGGTAGTAGCAATACTGCGGCGTATGGGAGGTAGTAAATGGCTGTAGAAGTCGTTGGTTCGAGCGCAAGTGAGTGGTAGGTGGTTGGCTGCTTTGTCGCTGCTTCGGCATGTCACGGGGTAGGCGTGTATGTCCTAGCGCATTCACGTCAGTTTTGGTTGACGTTAAATAGGCGTCCTCTTCGTCAGGGGTGGAGGCGATGATGGAGGTCTTGAAGTGGTTGTACATAATGGTGTCAGCTTTGGTCATAAAGTCCTTTATGGGTAAACTATCGACATCGCGTATGGCAGCGCGTATAGGTCTGGGTAAACGGTGTATCCAAAGGGCACGAGGTAGGTTCAACTCACGAGGAGAGCCATCTGCGGCAGGTTGCAGGCGAACGAAGCCCTTTGGTCCCCCAATGGTTGTTGAGAGAGCTGAAAAAGCTTTTTTATACGGGCGGCTGGTGACGGCGAGTACTGCTGCAGAAGGTATGTTTTGAGGGCGTCATACAATATTGGGGTGTCTCCTTGTTTACAAAGCCAGTCGGATATTTCCAGGACGGTGTCCTCGAGTATCACCGCGAGAACATAATTTGATTTCGTGGTTAAGCGAGTCATGCACTTGATGTGAAACTAGACTTCTGGGCGCTGAAACCAAACAAACGCCTCTCCGCTGGCGAATGCCAAAAGTTTCAAGGGGGAAGCCACAGCATCAACTTTCGTAGAGTCCGCCATAGTACCAACGACGGAGTGGTGAGGGGGCGTGGAAGGCGGGAGGAGTGAATCGACTTCCAGGGTCACCAATGTTACGGGGTGAGAGAAGGTTGTGACTCAAAGACAGGATGAAAGCAACTGAGTTAGTTTATTATAGAGCCCTCTCCTTTATATACAAAGGCTTAATGCAACAGGCAGTATCATGTTCAAAATCAACACTGTTAACGGTGAGAAAAACAGGCATGTTTATTCAGGTTCTTTTAAATGCAAGGGAAGAGCGAAGATACAAGCATAATATATACACAAAAAGAACTATATACGATCGTGTGACACATGGTTGGTACACCATTATTACATTTTTTTTTTCAGAATTTAATGAGAGATCTTGCAACATTTGAACCTTGACTCTCAAGAAAAATGTATACCGAATACATCATTACTAAATATATGAATTTTGTCTGAGTGTTTTTTTCAATATGTTGAGGAAATCCATGCAATATGCTATAATGCTTTCTAGACAAATAAATATGTTTTCACATTTAAGAGAAAAAATATGTATCTTTTTAGTTGCCACTTACTGACTCATACTGTTAATTCTACGAAATAATTTAATGCCTCTTCTGAGTACTACTGCAGAGGTGGTTAGACAAATATTGAGAAGATTTGCAGGGGAAGAACTGTATGTGCGTAAACACGAAAAGTGTTTTTGATCAATTTCTTTTTAATGAAACAAGTCAGTAGTTTGAAAGCAACATTCAAAATCTGTATGTTTCATAAATAATCCTGGAGAAAACCTATTACTAGATTTGCTGGAGGTGAAGTATATAATGACGGATTAATAAATGTTATGGTGTAAACATATGAACGAGACCAAGAGAACAGCAGATATAGGTGCAAAGTTACAAAGAGGTGTGACGGCGCCGAGTAAGGCTGTGAAGTCAAAGGAAGACTGGAAACGACTGAGTTATATAATTGTAGAACATTCTCCTTATATACAAAACCTCAAGGCAACAGGACATAACAAGTTCACAAGACAGACAATATTACAGAGGAAAACCCAGACATGAATTTTCATGTTCGTTTTAGTGCGAGGGAAGAGCGAAGATACAAGCATAATATATACAAAGGAATTATGTACAATTGTGTGAAACACGGTTGGTACATGGCTCCTCCCCTAAAAATGACATACTGTACATGTTAAATAGGGCGCCCTGATCTAGAGAGGCGAACTGTAGGCGGGTCATCTGGCAGAAGATAAGCAGGTTTTAGACGATCAATGGAGACCCAGTCTTTTTTGCCCCGAATGTTTAGGAGGAATGCTTTCAAACTGCGGCGGATCACAAGGAAAGGCCCTGTGTAAGGGGGCGTTAGTGGTGGCTTGCTGGTGCCGTTGCGCAGGAAGACGTGCGTTGCAGAGTGCAAGTCTGTTGGTATGTGATGCTTCGCTGGGGGCTTGTAAGTCTGGTGGCATGGAGTAAATTTTCCCACGACGTAACGTATGCGCTGTAGATCGTCGGAGGAGGTTGTAGAAGGAAAAAATTCGGCAGGGATGACCAACGGATCGCCATACACCATTTCAGCTGCCGAGACGTCGAGGGCGTCTTTAGGAGTGGTCCTTAGTCCAAGGAGGACCCAGGGACGCTGAGTAAACCAGTTGCAATCCTTGCAGCGGGACATCAAAGCTGCTTTGAGGGTGCGATGAAAACGTTCAACCATTCTATTGGCAGCGGGGTTGTAGGCTGTTGTCTGATGTAGGGTGATGCCCAGGAGATTCGCTAATGACGTCCACAATTGAGAGGTGAAGGTGGTTCCCCTGTCAGAATTAATATGCTCAGGGATACCGAATCTTGAAATACATCCAGAGAGTAAGGCAGATGTACATGAGGCGAACGTTGCAGTTTCCATGGGAATGGCTTCAGGCCAACGAGTGGAGAGGTCGATGACGGTAAACAGGTAACGATGTCCTTGTGATGTGGGTAGGGGGCCTACAACATCGACGTGAATGTGTGCGAAACGACGCTGAGGTTAAAGAAATGTGCCCACTCCTGAATCCGTGCGTCGATGTACTTTGGAAGTTTGGCAAGAAGTACAGGCGCGGACCCAATCCTTAGCATCCTTAGAAATGCCGTGCCAAATGAACTTTGCCTTCATCAGCTGTGCAGTAGAACGGCACAAGGGATGTGAAAGGCCGTGGATGAAATCAAACACCTGTCGGCGCATGGAAGCAGGAATCCAACGTCGTGGTCTACCAGTACTGACGTCACAGAGGAGGGTGGTGTTGGAGTCTTCTAGGGGAAAATCTTCCCAACGGAGGGATGTGCAGGATGTCCTACAAGCTTGATATTCTGGATCCTGTCGTTGGGGTTCAGCTAGGGCGTTGTAATCCAATCCCAGTTGAACGGCAGCCAACTTGTCTCTTGACAGGGCATCGGCAACGGGATTCATTTTCCCAGGGACGTATTGGAGGGTGCAATTTTATTCACCCACGGCGAAGAGATATCGGCGTTGACAGGCAGTCCAGGCGTCAGACTGTCGAGTGAAGGCGTGCACCAGAGGCATGTGGTCTGTGCGAATGACGAAGGGCGTACCTTCTAAGAAGTGGCGAAAGTGACGGACAGCCAAGTGCACCGCCAGCAATTCTCGATCGAAGGTAGAATAAGCCGATTCTGCCTTGGACAGTTTTCTGCTGAAGAAGGCCAATGGGCGGGGCGAGCCTTTGATCACCTGCTCGAGTACTGCACCAATAGCAACGTCGCTGGCATCGGTGGAGAGAAGGAGAGGGGCGTGTGGGATAGGAAAAGTGAGAGCCGCAGCAGTTGATAGGGCCTTCTTTGCATTGCAGAAGCAGCTTCTTGAAGGGGACCCCACTTCAGGTCCTTTGGCTTGCCCTTGAGGGAGGCGTAGAGGGGAGCACGAGTGGCGGCAATGGCTGGCAGAAAACGGTGATAATAGTTGATCATGCCCAAGAATTCCTGCAGAGCTTTGATGGTCGAGGGCGCGGGGAAACTCTGAACGGCTGCTACCTTCTCATGGAGGGGATGAACTCCTTTAGGAGTGATACAGTGCCCTAAGAACGACACTTCGTTGGCGCCAAAGGTACACTTGTCGTACCGGACTACAAGGCCGTTTTGTTGTAGGCGGTTGAGCACGATGCGCAGGTGATGGAGGTGTTCCTCTTTTGAGGAGGAGAACACAAGTATGTCGTCCACATAATATAGACAGAAAGGGAGGTCCCCTAAGATGCCATCCATGAGACGTTGAAACGTTGTCCCAGCATTACGAAAGCCAAAACAGGAGTAATTGAAGGTGTATGTGCCAAACGGAGTGGTGATGGCGGTCTTGGGGATGTCCTTTGGGTTCATAGGCACCTGATAATACCCCTTCAGGAGGTCAAGTGTAGAGAAAACCTTCGCTTTGTGCAGGTAGGAGGTTACATCGACAATATTTGGGAGGGGGTAGTGATCAGATTCTGTTTGCATGTTCAGGTGCCTGTAATCCCCACACGGACGGAGGGAGCCGTCTTTCTTCAGAACGATGTGTAAGGGTGACGACCATGGGCTGGAGGCCTTTTCACAAAGGCCCAATTTCTCCATTTCGTTGAACGTCTGTTTGGCGGCTGCCAATCGTTCCAGTGCCAGACGTCTGAATTTTGCAAAGACTATGGGTCCCGTCGTCTTGATATGGTGATAAATACCGTGCTTGGCAGGAACCGTGGGCGTTTGGCGAAGTTTTGGACGGAAAACTTCCAGGTACAACATGAGGAGGTGGGTGTAGGCATCCGTGGGTGCTCTGATCTGGAGAGCGAGGTTAGAGGGGGCGGGTTGAAGAGGTGTCGACAAGTACGAGTCTGCGTTGACCAATCGTCGGTGGGCGACATCGACCAGAAGGTGGAAATGAGAGAGGTAATCCGCACCGAGGATTGGCATTGTGACGTCAGCAACGAGAAACTTTCAATTGAATTTACCGTTTCCGAACGATAATGTGAGGTTCTCATAACCGTAGGTGGGTATCGCAGATCCGTTGGCAGCTACCAAGCGGACGTCGGCAGATGTAGACAGACTACGTTGTGCCTTGAAGAGTTTCCTTGGCAAAAGAGAACGACAAGCACCCGTGTCTACCAAAAATCGCACGCCCGTTCCTGCACCCTTTAAAGAGAAAAGATTAGAAACATGGGAGGCCACCGCCACAAGCGATGGCCTACTTACACATTTTTTGGCCACTGACAATCTTTGGCACATTTCTTCGTGGTTGCCCCGAATCTGAAGTGGTAGTAGCAAATCTGCGGCGGATGGGAGGTAGTAAGTGGCTGTAGAAGTCGTTCGTTGGGGTGCTAGCGATTGGTGGGTGGTGGGCGGCTTTGTCGCAGCTTCGGCACATCACGGGATAGGCGTGTAAGTCCTACGGCATTCATGTCAGCTTCGGTTGACGTTGAATAGGCATCCTCATCGTCAGGGGTAGAGGCGTTGATGGAGGTCTTGAAGTGGCTGTCCATAAGGGCGTCGGCTTTGGTCATCAAGTTCTTTATGGGTAAACTATCAACATCGGGTATGGCAGCGCGTACAGGTTCAGGTAAACGGCGTATCCAATGGGCACGGAGTAAGTTCACCTCACGAGGAGAGCTGTGTGCGGCAGGTTGAAGGCTAGCGATACTGGTCATTTCCCTGAGGGTAAGGGAAGCCCTTTGGTCCCCCAACGGTTGTTGCGAGAGCTGAAAAAGCTTTGCTATATGGGCGGCTGGCGACGGCGAGTACTGCTGCAGAAGGTATGTTTTGAGGGCGTCATACGCTATTGGGGTGTCTCCTTGTTCACAAAGCCAGTCGGATATTTCTGGGAAGGTGTCCTCGGGTATTGCCGCGAGAACATAATCCGCTTTGGTGGTTGAGCGAGTCACGCCCCTGATACGAAAGTGGACTTCAGCGCGTTGAAACCAAGCGAACGCTTCTCTGCTGGCGAACGGTGAAAGTTTCAATGGGGCGGCCGCGGCGCCAACTGCTGTAGTAGGGTCATTCTCCGTCATAGTACCAACGATGGAGGGGCGAGGGAGGTGGGGGTGGAAGGCAATGGGAGCGAGTCAACTTCCGGGGTCACCAATGTGACGGCGCCGAGTAAGACTGTGAACTCAAAGGTAGCCTGGAAACGACTGAGTTATATTATTGTAGAACATTCTCCTTATATACAAAACCTCAAGGCAACAGGAAATAACAAGTTCACAAGACAGACAATATTACAGAGGAAAAACCAGACATGAATTTTCATGTTCGTTTTAGTGCGAGGGAAGAGCGAAGATACAAACATAATATATACAAAAGGAATTATGTACAATTGTGTGAAACACGGATGGTACAGAGGAATGTGTGATATTTAGTGATTATATAATCGTGGTAAGGATGATTAGGATTACGATGGTAAACGAAAACAAGGAAGATGGAATAATGAATGGGGTAAGTATTATTATTATCATTATTACTTGCTAAGCAAAAACCCTATTGGAAAAGCAGGATACTCTAAGCCCAGTGACTCCAACAGGGAAAATAGCTCAGCGAGGAAAGGAAATAAAGAGAAATAGAATATTTTAAGAAGAGCAACAAGATTAAGATAAATATCTCCTATATAAACTATGAAAACTTTAACAAACCAAGATGAAGAAAAATAAAATAAAATAGTGAGCCCAAGTGTACCCTCAAACAAGATAACTCTAACCCAAAAGACAGTGGAAGAACATGGTACAGAGGCTATGGCTCTACCAAAGATTAAAGAACAATGGTTATATTTTGGAGTGTCCTTCTCCTAGAAGAGCTGCTTACCATAGCTAAAGAGTCTCTTCTACCCTTACAAAGAGAAAAGTTGCCACTGAACAGTTACAGTGAAGTAAGAAGAATTGTTTGGTAATCTCAGTGTTGTCCGGTGTATGACGGAAGAGGAGAATGTGTAAAGAATAGGCCAGACTATTCTGTGTGTGTATGTAGGCAAAGGGGAAATGGACCGTAACCAGAGAGAAGGGTCCAATGTACTACTGTCTGGCCAATCAAAAGATCCCATAACTCTCTTCTGGTACTATCTCAACGGGTGGCCAGTGCCCTGGCCAACCTACTACCTATAAATGAGAGCATTACAGCCTTACAGCTATTTTAGAGAATAGATTGCTGATGATAATAATAATATGGGAGAAGTGAGTCATAGAATAAGTGATGCAAGAAACGTAGCTGGATATTCGAAAAAGACTTGGTTGAAATTTCAAGTCTCTGGAAAAAATTTAGGGATTTTTAAAAGACACATTTGTTGTGAGAGGGATGTTTCTATGTTGGTTGTATGTGGCATCCAAAGTATAGAAAGGAGGAAGAATTGTATATTTGTAAAAGTTTTGAAAAGGTCTTATTAGGTAGAAAAAAAAAATATCTTAAAATATCCTAAGTAGGTTCGGTATTTTAGAAAGAAGGAATGATGAACTGGTGAAAGGAACGTACACATTTGGAATGTTAATAGATATTAGAAAAAGACCCATGAAGGGCAAGAACAATGTCTCAAAATTTGTATTAGTCGGAAGGCTTTTATATCCTGGAAACAAGACAATGATGAAGGACATATTTTGCCTAAGGCGTTCGATATGCTATTGATGATCCTCATGTGTATGTGTGGGCAGTGGTAATATTGCAAAAGTTAAATATTGTCATTTTATTGAAATCAAAGTGCGTAAGAAAGTTATTTCTTTTTTTCATGTGTGCATTTTTAATGAGGTATAGACAGATAAAGAGTAAGAGAGTAAGAAAAAAGACTAAACAGAGTAAGGAAAGTGAAGAGACAATTAGGTGAAAGATAGAAGTTGTCGATATGTGATGCCGGGAAACTCCTGGAATTATTAAAACAGTTCTACTCATTATTCACTGTTTGATAACGTGAGTAATTTATATCACAATGGTCTTCACTTTAGAAATAAATAAGAAAAAAGTCAAGATTTTTATTCGCCATTAACCAGAATTATTAATCACGGGAAAAAAAAAACAAAGGTAAACAAGGGGACATTTTACTTTTGGTGGCTGATAACAGTAGTTGAGGCTAAATAGGCTATCTGTTGTTATAAAAACAGTTTGGATTAGCAAAGTTTTTTGCTCTTTGAAAATTAACTTTTAACTTCATATAAAAGGAAGACAATTTCCTCGATCTGTTTTCAAGGGGTATAGTTTAAAAGCTAATTTCAACTCAAGAAAATTATGTTTTCTTAGAGTTGTAGATGTTAAATGATATTTTCATTTATCCTAACAAAAACCGTTAAATTTTCAATATAATGTCTTTGACATTTGATATTTTAGCAGCTGTTTCCCTATCCTTAAATTATTAAGAGATTTTACATTCTTTTATTTCAATTAAATGACATGGATGGGTTTAATTGACCCGGAGGTGTTTAACAAAGAACAAGGTTCCTTGAAAAATACAAAAGATAAAATACAATTTCCAGTTTTGTGTTTGATGAATATACTAAAATACATCTGCGTTCCGATGGCCTTCAGCAAAAGATAAGACAATGGCGATCGTCTGGACGCAAACAGAAAATAACTGGGAAAAAAATTCGAGTATGAAATGCTACAACGCCATTTTTACATAAAATCTAATATACGTTTTGCCCTTATTGAAAAGCTTTCATGTATATCCTAAGGACACAGCAGTTCTTTACAGAGAAATAAGAGAAAAATTTATGCAAACCTAGGATTTTTTTAAAGTATGAACGTCAGATGACTGAAAAACCACAAGCCTGAGGGTTTGTGGTTACTTCTTCCGTCCTCATCCTAATGTAATCATCCTGAGTATAAATTTGATTTTATCTATGGAGCCATTCACACTGAAGTACACGTAACACAGTTGTGCTCAAGGACAGAATATCAGAGATACTTATAATTTTTTTTAATATGAGGGATATAATTTCAAATCAGCGAACCTTGGCAAAGCAATGTAAGATTATTAGCTTAATCCTTTACGAGTATTTGTGAATATTTCTGAATTAAGGAAAAAAACAGCTTATTGGAGTATGATTTTGTATATTAATGTCAAATTTGGGTGTAAATTTTGTTTGTTTTTCTATAACTACCAGAGTTTGTTTTATTACAGGTGCATGTTCACAAAATAACGTCTTGTTTACGTTAAGAACTTTTTATTCTTAGATTTTTTTATATAATGTATTGTATTGCCAAGTGTAGTATTTTGCCTTTATTCTGACCAGAAGTTAATAATTATTGTAAATATGAGCTGTATATGTTGTGGTCAATAAAATAACTATCTATCTATCTATCTACCTATATATTTATATAAGGGTTTCAAGTGATATTAGTTTTTTTTCTTTGTGTGTTCTCTTATCATAAGTAAAGTACTTCCTTTTCGCTTACTTTCATTATGCAAAACTACTGTATATTGTTATCGAATATGATGAGTGTATCTTCCAAATACTTACATTATATTCCTTACGTCTAGACTCAAGGTAGCAGTTGCTATTACCCTTATCCTCTTATCACCTAAAAAGCTTTGAAATTTCAAAATTATTACTCCAAACTATTTCTTTTCAATAAATTATTACAGAAAAAAAGAGGACTCTTAACTTTGAAGTAATCTTTCCCATATGTGACTTGAATCAAAATCCTTCACAAAAATATTATTCTTTTTATAATTTATCTCAAATAAAGAAGTAAGGTCTAAAATAGTAAGCGTATTTTATAAATACAGAAACTGATTCGATGCTGATCAAACGAAATTCCTTGGATAACAAAGAGCCCATTCAAAACAGAAATCACAAATCATAGATGCATGATTCATTGTCTCTAAAATCTCTCGTTATATCGGGTATGGTTCAACTATAAAGGACGTGGATATCAAGAGGACTCCCTTGTTATCTAAACAAAAGTCCTTAGATATAAAGGACGGTTCAATTCAATGTAAGATTCACGAATAAGCTATCAGGAATTTCTCTTTGGCTTAACAACATATTACTTTCAAATTCATTAATACTATTATTATTATAATTTTATTTGAGGCTTCCAGTGAAAAAAAAAAAAAAAAAAAAAAAAAAAAAAAAAAAAAAAAAAAAAAAAAAAAAAAAAAAAAAAAAAAAAAAACATTTAGGCTATGAATACTACGACCAAAATGAACGTATTTAGAACACGATATTTTATTTTCTTATGAATACTGGAAAGAATTTCTGATGGTATACAGTATACAGTATATAAAAGACCCTTTATTGATATCATATACCTAAGATCTAGCTTTTAATGTCCTCAGATAAGAAAACGTAGAAAAAAATAGATAGTTAAGGATCAGTGAAGTACAAAATAGGACATCTAACCTTAAGTTTTGACCTTTAGTACAGGTAATCAACTTTGTTTTCAGAATACTACTTACAGTAAAAGTCCAGTACAAGAAAAATAGCTTAAGTCATTTCATGGTTGCTAGATTCTTAGCGTGGTCTAAAATAAGGAAGCAGCCTTAGAGTTAATTTCAGAGAAATATTTGTAGATTAAACTAAGCTCCCTAAATTCACTGCTATAAAAAAACTGGAATGGCTGAATATTTAAATCGATCCTACATTCATAATTAATGTACTTTATATTTGCAGAATGATGAAAATGTGTTCAGTGGTTTTTTATATGTACAAGGAACGTTTTTGGCCGTAACTTGTTAAATAGCAGTGCCTCAATTGATATAGAATTAATATACATTTTTTTTTTCTGGATAATTAGGTGGCAATTCTTTACGATTTATTTATTGTGAAGCCAAAAAAAAAAAAAACACTTTTGAATGAATTGCATGTAATTGAAAAAAAAAAAATAGGCGATAGAATATATAACATTTGTGATCTCAATTAACAATGGATAATTTCGTGAATTATGATAACTTTAAAAAAAATGTTGAGTGAAGTACAATTGTATGCAATAATGTGTAAGCTAACTATATCATGTTGTTGTGAAGAGGAACTTAGAAGTAAAACTTAACAAAAGATAACATAGCTGTATTCAGTGTATGAACTCAATGCCCTATATAATAATGAATTTTAATTTTGAGGGAAGAAAAATTGACACTTTTTAAAGGACACTTATTTATCTCGAATATGACTGTAAAGAGTGAGAGGGTAATATTATGTAAAGAATATTTATAAAAAATGAAGCTGTAGTACTGAAAAAAATATTACTTAACCACATATGAAAATAATTTAGTATTTATACGAATAATTTGATTAGATATACTTGTAATTTAAGGAGAATATATTTATTAACAAAAAAAAAAAAAAAAAAAAAAAAAAAAAAAAAAAAAAAAAAAAAAAAAAAAAAAAAAAAAAACGTTAACATGCTTCCCGGATTAGGATATTACTAATTATCCAAAAAGTGGTGAAATGTATTCATATAGTTTCCAACTATGGCACTTAGATAAAAGTTTACTCATGGAATTTTATATATCAAATAATTAATGGATATTATTAGTTTTCCTAATTGCTTTGGAAGGCATAAATCCCCTTGGGACACCATCCTCTCCTCGCATTTAGTAGGAATTAGAGAAATAGTCGTAGAAATGAAAATCCCATAAAATAAAGAGAAGAAAAGCGGTGGAAAAGAAGGAAAAGAGGGATAAATTATCCTTGGACAAACTCCAAAAACACCTCAAACAATGGGATTGGTCTCTCAAGAATAATAATAATAATAATAATAATAATAATAATAATAATAATAATAATAATAATAATAATAATAATAATAATAATAATAATAAGAAGAAGAAGAAGAAGAAGAAGAAGAAGAAGAAGAACTCAAATTTCTTCATGAATAAACATAGAACCAAGAAGTTTAGCAGGAATTATAAAAGATATTAGAGAAAAGTAACTACATCTAGGCTGAGCTGAAACAGTTCGTTATATAGAAACAGTTAAATATAAAAGAATGTACTTATCTGTGGAAGAAATTTTTCTCATCGTTTGAACCCGTAAAATGAAAGAAAAATCGTTTAAAGAAAATAAATCAATTGAAATTAAAATTTCCATTCTTCAAAATAAAAACTCACATGATTAATTGTTCAGTTCCAACAAATTAATTATATAAATAAATGAAAAACATGTCGATTTAATGTATATATAACGAAAAAGGTTATGTATTTTAAACTAATTAAAACACAAAGGTTAATGGCTATGAACCGTTAGGGGAACTAATAAGTTTATTAGGCTTACCGCAAGTGTTCCTGATGGAAAATTAATTGGTCTTATTATGTCACGTATATTATCCGCTCGATTTTTTTGTTGCACTACATGGCTCAGGATTCATCATAACTTAATTAAAATTGAACGAATAAAAAGAAAAACAATGAATATTAACATTTGATTGGTCAGGAATAAACTTGTTTCTTTGAAATAGAGGTTTTATATCCGAAACTCGGCCCACTGTAATGAAATTAAAATAAATGCAAAGAACATATATATATATATATATATATATATATATATATATATATATATATATATATATATATATATATATATATATATATATATATATATATATATATATATATGAAATAAAAATGAATAGGCATGTAAATCAATTACAATAAAATTATCATTTGAATTAATACATTAAAACTATTTCACCACACTTAAATTAGTCTATCTTAAATTTTTCGTTAAAAAAAAGAGAAAAAAATCATAATCCTCATTACTTTCCATCGTAATTGATGGAGATAGACCTTGGTGAGATGGAAATCTCTATGAAGGCTGGAATGGGCGTTTCATGGCTGGTTGTCGAATAAGGAAGAGTGGCGTTTTTGTATTATCTCTTATATACTAATAACTAAATGGAACGTGCACAAGTGCGTATAATAGTAATCAATGTTACACCTTTTATATACCTTTTTATATTACACACATTTTCACTTTTTGCAGAGTAAATCATAACAGTATTTTTATAAAATGTCATGTTTAATTTAATGCAGTTATGAAGTAATCTGCAAAGCCTCCTGTCCAACAAAAGAACAATAAAACAATTGTGTTTCATATAAATATCTTCAATTAGCCTAAGAAGACATGCTGATTCGTTCTATATAGGATTATATAAGATTAATCTAACAAACGCTGAGATCAAATATTTCTTTTTATTTTTATATCATAAAACTCTTTATGGAATCAGTTCTTTCTTTGCAATAGCAAAAGCTTGAACAATGGTTACTGTGTCTTATGCTTCAACTGTTTTACTTACATTGACATTATGTACAAGAAACCTCTACAGCATTATCTGATTCTAATTCCTTCAAATCCTTCAAGTTCATCGTCAGCTATTTACATTATCATGACCTTTCTTTCATATATATTAGGATATTTTCTGAAATATATTTCAAGTGAATTTTTTATTACTTTCTTTTAAATCCTCTTAATTATACACCTTTCTGAACTAGCTTTCATGTTCCATTATCCCCACATGATTGAATCAACTAAAAATGTTCTGTTCTATCTTTTTATCATATTTTCAGCCTCTTTTGTCGACGTCTTGTACTTATTATTATTATTATTATTATTATTATTATTATTATTATTATTATTATTATTATTATTATTATTATTATTATTATTATTATTATTATTACTTTGTTCAGCTAAACTACAATATCGGTTGGAAAAGCAAGGTCCTATAAGTCCAAGGGTTGCAACAGGGATAATAGCCAAGTAAAAAAAAAAAAAAATGAGAATTCCTTAATGATATAAACGCATGAAATAGTATACCTGAATAGCATGTAACAATGACATCTAATTAATAATGGACATTCATATACAAAGATATCCACCAGGTCTTCATTTACAATAATTCCAAAAATATGTTCGAAAGATCTTTTAAATTGAGGTATTTTGGTAGTTTTGGAAAATTATTCTTTTAGATAAGAACTTGATGGAATTTTATATATATATATTCAAGAGAAAAAAAAAACTTACTATGCCAAAAAAAAAAAAAGTCAAGTTCTTATCTTCAAAGAGTACGTTGAATTAAAAGTATGCGCATTCTTCATTGAACTACAATAATTTTTCTTTATGATATGAATATTACCTTCGTGAAGCTGAGAATTTTTCTTTTAAGAATATCATATGTCGATGACAAATATTTTACCCTTTCTGAAGCATGTTTTTGCCTATCAAGAATTTTCGTTACTCCTTTAATGTTACGTTTTTCATTATGGACACATGTTCCAAAAAATCTGCACTAGGGCCCTGGTGTTGGTTAGCGATAGTGATGGGTTTCTGTTTTCACATAAGGATATACGAAGAAACATGCACATATGTGTAGTTTATGTATCTAATTGTGTATATATGTATGTATCTATGAAGGTATGTATGTATAACCCTATGCATATATATGTTATTACGAAATATAAGGAACATTTACGATAGACCAGGTGATTGGAGACTACGAATAATTAATTGGCAAATTATTAAAGAGGGAGATTTGAAGAACTGTGAAAATTAAACAGGTACAATTGTTCAAGATGTATCAAACGGATGATGATTAGTCCTCTAAAATTAAATTTAAACAGTTCATGACACAAAGTAAATTGATGAGGTGGTATAATCCAAGGAAGGTAGAGGAAGTACTAAATAGATTGTGTGATATGGAACGCTGTAAAGCAATGTTATCGCCATTTGTCTTTTAAAAGAAAACATTAATTGAAGAGTGGGATATCGAAGTACATAGTAGAAGATGTTACCTATCTTCTTTTAGATAAAATATTGCTGATTAGGCAGTTTTATCCTTTGAAACTATCAGTGAAAGCTTCATTACAGATATTGTGTTAATTGATTATATGAAAGAAATTAATCATTACATATGAAATATTTTACATATTTTGAAGTACGAGGAAATGTTTTTTTATTTAGTAATTCGCAATAAGTAGCTTATCAGTTTATTTCTATTTCTCTTGCATCCATCTAACAAACTTTTATACAATTAGGAAAATGTTATTCAAAAAGAAAATTTAAGGCTCCCAAAATTAGTTATCTTTCCATCAACCAATCATTCTCATTATTGTTATGCAAATTCAATTTATGATTTGATGTTTTAATTATATTACTCAAAGGTCACTTTCATAGAAAATATTATATTTCTTTGAATCATTTGAGCAGTATCAAATATTTGTACCAATTCCATTATATAACAAATAATAATAATGATAATAGGAACAATGATAATTATAATAAATATATATATATATATATATATATATATATATATATATATATATATATATATATATATATATATATATATATATATATATATATATATATATATATATATATATATATATATATATATATATATATATATATATATATATATATATATATATATATATATATATATATATAACGGATTTTGAGCGAGATGGCCATGTTGCCCTGATGGTAGTTCCTATAAGTAGCTTCCTAAGGGATATATGTACTACAGTGATATTCCCAGAGAATTTTACCTTTAGGTATCCAGATTCTTAACTCCTGGCGCGAATATCCTTAAATTTCACTCAAAGATAATACATAACATCAGAGGACTTATTCTTGACATGGCACATAGCAATCTGCACCCCTAATAGCGTTAACACTTCGAGGGGCAAGTGGCAGAATGCAAAGGGAGCTGTATCAATGTTACCCTAGTTCTCATACTATTGAGTATCACAATAGCGCCAAATCCAAGATGGCGAACATTCCTTGTAGCATTAAGCATGGTGCTACAGATACAGTACTTCAGAAGGGATACTGTGAAGGTCTTTTCTTTTTTAGAAAAGAAGGGTAGGTCCATCAGGACGACATGGCCCTCTCACACAAAAATAGATTTTTCGCTTCGCTCAAAATCGTTTTTTTTGGCTCAAGCCATGTCGCCGTGATGGAAGTGTACCAGAGCATTAATATATCTGTTGATTTTCATCAGTGCCTTAACCTTGGGACAACATTTCTATGGTTATTTGGACCAATTGAGACAAATGACGTTACCATTATCCGTCATCATAACTAATCATAAACATGTTAGTGCTTCCTGCCCCCTACATGGATAGTCATACTAGACAGTAGAAAAGGGGCCTCAAGGTTAGCATATATTGTATGAACGAACATAAGTATACACGGAATATACAAACAGTCTCATAGTTTGTACATATTGCCAATTCAATATCAGTGTCTCTTATGTCGATTGTTTGCGAGCATACAACTATAGAAAGAATACTTTCTTTAGTAAGTCAAAGAACTCTGGCATTTTACACATGCAATTGTTGGCTGAAATAGTACGCAATACAATCTAATAGACATTTATTCCTAATAAATGACTAAATGAATCAACCTGTAAAGCAAATGTAGCATGATAACGGAATTATACACGTAACGTATATAGAAATTATATTTCTTTCTTGAAATGGAAAGAAATGATGAGTGACACTCTCAGATTGAAGGAAATGTTTATAATAAAACTTCTCTTCGAAAACTCTGTACCAGTTACATTCTATCAACACTATGTACTACGTACACACGGCACTAGTACTATCTGTATAATTCCACACCTAGGATTTTGAACAGAGATAGTGTCACTATGGTAACACTCATAAAAAGGAGGTCACACTAAAAGTGATGACCCCTTCTCCCTTTAATTGACAGTCCCAGTCAACTAGCTGTTTATCGCAGACTTAGACAGCAGGTTTAAAATATCTACCCGCCTCCACCACATAATGCTTCAATCCATGGACCTGCTTAGCATAGTGTTTGTAGAAGACTCTGGATGATTCCCATCCAGTATATGAGTGAAGACGTTCGAGGTCGCAATTAATTAACTGACTATGACAGTAATTAGTGGGCAGGTTTTAATACGCTACCTGCTGCCACTACATAGTGCTTTAAAAGGACCTGTTTTGCATAGTGTTTGTAAAACACTGTGGATGATTCCCATCTGGTGAATGAACGAATATGCTCAAAGTCCATATACTGAAAGAAGTTCAGTGATGAAGCAATTTTTCTCGGATCATGACCTGCGGGAGTACCGTCAGGATCTGCTCTACGAATAAAGTAGGTGAGCTTCCCCCTCAGTTGTTTTAGGGATAAGTTTGATCCAGAGGTTTCTCCTTTAAAGAGCTGTCCTCCCCTGGAATCTGAAGTTCTACGAAAATAGACCTTTAGACACTCTACATGACATAGAGAGACATCTTCCTTCAGAGGGCAGATTCTCCAGGGACCCCACCTCTTAGTGGGTAGTTCGTTCTTAGCAAGAAAGGTTAATCAGGGAAGAGATTTAGTTCTCCCGCTTCTG
>NC_090731.1:122421097-122423597 GCF_036898095.1 Palaemon carinicauda
TGTGCAAGGGGGACGACCATGGACTGGAGGCCTTTTGGCAAAGGCTCATTTCCTCCATTTCGGCGAACGTCTGTTTGGAGGATGACAATCGTTCCGGTGACAGATGTTTGAATTTTGCGAAGACTGGGGGTCCCGTCGTCTTGATATGGTGATAAATACCATGCTTGGCAGGAACTGTGAGCGTTTGGCGAAGTTCTGGACGGAAAATTTCCAGGTACGACGTGAGGAGGTGGGCTTAGGCATCCGTGGGTGTGCTGATGTGGAGAGCAAGGTTAGAGGGGGCAGGTTGAAGAGGTGTCGACAAGTAAGAGTCTGCGTTGATCAATCGTCGTTGGGCGACATTGACCAGAAGGTGGAAATGAGAGAGAAAATCCACACCAAGGATTGGCAATGTGACATCAGCAACGAGAAAATTCCAATTGAATTTCCCGTTCTCGAACGATAATGTGAGGTTCTCGTAACCGTAGGTGGGTATCGCAGATCCGTTGGCAGCTACCAAGGGGACGTTGGCAGATGTAGACAGACTACGTCGTGTCTTGAAGAGTTCCTTTGGCATAAGAGAACTACAAGCACCCGTGTGTACCAAAAATCACACGCCCGTTCCTGCATCATGTAAAAAGAAAGGGATTAGAAACAAGGGAGGCCACCGCCAACTCACACGTTTTTGGCCACTGACAATCCTCCGCACATTTCTTCGCGGTTGCCCCAAATCTGAAGTGGTAGTAGCAAAACTGTGGCGCATGGGAGGTAGCAAGTGGCTGTAGAAGTCGTTTGTTGGGGCGCGAGCAATTGGTAGGTGGTGGGTGGCTTTGTCGTTGGTTCGGCACGTCACAGGGTAGGCATGTATGTCCTATGGCATTCATATCAGCTTCGATTGATATTGAATAGGCATCCTCTTCGTCAGGGGTGGAGACGTTGATGGAGGTCTTGAAGTGGCTGTCCATAAGGGCGTCGGCTTTGGTCATCAAGTTCTTTATGTGTAAACTAGCGACATCGGGTATGGCAGCGCGTATAGGTCCGTGTAAACGGCGTATCCAAAGGTCATGAAGTAGGTTCACCTCACGAGGAGAGCCGTCTGCGGCAGGTTGAAGGCGAGCGATACTGGTTATTTCCTTGAGGGCGAGCGTAGCCTTTTGGTCCCCCAACGGTTGTTGCGAGAGCTGAAAAGCTTGGCCATACGGGTGGCTGGCGACGGCGCGTACTGCTGCAGAAGGTATGTTTTGAAGGCGTCTTACGCTGTTTGGGTTTCTCCTTGTTCACAAACCCAGTCGGATATTTCCGGGAAGGTGACCTCGGGTATCGTCGCAAGAACATAAATTGCTTTGGTGTATAAGCGAGTCACGCCCTTGATGAGAAACTGGACTTCTGGGCGCTGAAACCAAGCAAACGCCTCTCCGCTGGCGAACGATAAAAGTTTCAATGGGGCAGCCACAGCGCCAACTTCCGTAGAGTCCGCCATAGTACCAACGATGGAGGAGCGAGGAAAGTGGGGGTGGAAGGCGTTACGAGCGAGTCAACTTCCGGGGTCACCAATGTGACAGGCCGAGAGAAGGTTGTGACTCAAAGGCAGGTTGAATACAATCGAGTAATTTATTATAGAACACTCTCCTTTATATACAGAACCTCAAGGCAACAGGAAATTTCATATTCGAAAAACAGACAATGTTACAGAGGAAAAACGCAGACAAGTTTATTCCGGTTCAGTTTAGTGTGAGGGAAGAGCGAAGATACAAGAATAATATATACAAAATGAATTATGTACGATCGTGTGACACACGGTTGGTACAATATGTATGTATATATATATATATATATATATATATATATATATATATATATATATATATATATATATATATATATATATATATATATATATATATATATATATATATATATATATATATATATATATATATATATATATATATATATATATATATATATATATATATATATATATATATATGATAGTTATTTTAAAAATAAAAAATAGCTTTTTAGTTTTACTTCTATTTGAGTTACAGACTTTATTTCTGCTTCAACGAGAAATAAAATGAAAATATAGAAATGATAAGATTTCTTTTTTCTCATCTGAAATTCATAACTCGGTAATAGACCGTGTAAACCTCTGGAAAAGGTATGATTAGCCAGTAAAGGCCACTAAGTTAAACCTCTTCCTTACTTCATTAATGGTTTACAGTATACGCAATTTCAATGGCACTTCCCTCTAAAAATATGTAATTATTTCTTGCCAGATAACGTTTTGATATTATATACTTTCAACGTAAAAAAATAAGACAAAAAAGTTACTACTATAATTCCTGAAAAATCTATATTTCTTCGCATTGTA
Organism: Palaemon carinicauda; assembly: GCF_036898095.1. Taxonomy (NCBI): domain Eukaryota; kingdom Metazoa; phylum Arthropoda; class Malacostraca; order Decapoda; family Palaemonidae; genus Palaemon; species Palaemon carinicauda. The sequence goes on from NC_090731.1 coordinate 122,423,451, forward strand.
GTTTGAAAAAGAAATACATATCAAATGGAATAATGGCAGATGCACTAAAGAGATTCAACTTTTGGGTCTTTATTCAACGCTTTTGAGTAAGGATAGAGTAAAGTCATACACCCTCTTGAGGAACAGTAATTAATAATCCAGAGGTAT
>NC_090731.1:122428597-122436097 GCF_036898095.1 Palaemon carinicauda
GGTGAGATGGCCATGTCGTCCTGATGGAAGTTCCTATAGGGTAGCTTCCAAGGGTATATTACAACTACGGCGATATTCCCAGAGAATTTACCTTAAGGTACCAGAATTCTAACTCCTGGAGCGAGTATCCCTCGTGAAAGGGATATCGCGACATATCAGAGGACGTATTCTAGACACGTCACATGGCAATCTACATCCTGGACAGAGATTTAGTCTCGTAGGAGGTGATTGACGAGATACGAATTCGGGAAAGAAAAAGGGGAGCCGCTCCCAAGGCTTCCCTATCCCCCGATTCGTATGCGTGCCTGGCGCCAATCCTGGCGCCATCTGTATTCCTTGTAGCGTACACGAGGTGCTACAGATACTGTATGTAGGGAGGGGTCCTACAGCCCTTTCTTAGAAAGGCAAGGGCGGGTCCATCAGGACGACATGGCCATCTCACCCAAAAATAGATTTTTCGCTTCTCTCAAAATCCGTTTTTTGGGCTCAAGCTATGTCGTCCTGATGGAAGTGTACCAGAGCATTACTGTATCTGTGGATTCTCAGAACGTGCCGTACTCCCCGGAGGTAATTTTTTCCCGGTCGACTAGACCTAGAGACCTAAGATGTTACCGTTATACATCTTTTCAACTAACTATAAACTATGTTAGAGCTTCCTGCCCCCTACAGGGAAGAGTCCTACTAGACTCTGGAAAGTCTCGAAGAGTACAAATATCTATGTATGAATACCAGGCAAGCTAATATAGTGGTCTCGCCCTATATTAAGTAAAGCATAGTTTGTATAGAACCACTGCGTCAATATATTTTGACCAGTAATCCGCACAATACTTGTATTGGACAAAGGTTTATATCCGCATAGGAAGAAACTAATAAAACCGCCCTCGTCCCTTTATGGGACGGAGTCCTCCCATTAGGGGACTACATAAACCAATGCAACATAGCTAGCATAACAGAACAATTCTATCAGAATTATCTCAGATAAGATACATAGAATTAAAATGCTCAATTATACCAATAAATTGACACAGGTGAAAGAGACGCAAGGTTCTCAAGAACAAGTTTATTGACAGATAATAAACAGACAGGTTAACAACAAATATATATATATATATATATATATATATATATATATATATATATATATATATATATATATATATATATATATATATATATATATATATATATATATATATATATATATATATATATATATATATATATATATATATATATATATATATATATATATATAAAAGAGGATAACCCAAAACTTTAAGCATAAGTATGATAGTAAACAGAACTTGTTTATCTGGAAGAAAAACCATTAAACACCACTTTAATAAGATACCAAGGTATCAAGTCATAAAAGTCTGTATTACCAATCAATCACATTAGCGTAGAAACGCTCGGCACACATGTCTGAACTTATGCTAGGTTCACCTTTGAAAGAAGGAACAGTCTATATGGGCACTTGGTGCCCTCATTTAGTTTGTAGTACAGTATGTACCTACACACTCACCCTGGACTTAATCGTCCCAATTAAGACCACTGTTCCTCGCAGAGTTAAACAGTAGGGTTAACTACACGACCCACTGCTACCACAGATCTCTTAAGTTCCTCTACTTGCTTCGCATAGTGGCGAAAGAACACCCTGGAAGACTTCCAGCCCGTGTATGAACGGAGATGTTCAAAATCCATACAATTAAAGAAATTTAGGGATGAGGCAACTTTCCTCGGATCGTGACCTGCGGGTGTACTGTCAGGATCCGCTCTGCGAATAAAATATGTGATTTTTGCTCTGAGTTGATTCAGAGATAAATTTGAGCCTGATGTTTCTCCCCTGAATAGTTGACCACCCTTGAAGTCTGAAGTTCTACGAAGATAGACCTTTAGGCATTCTACTGGACATAGAGATGCATCTTCTTTCAGAGGTCAGATTCTCCAGGGACCCCACCTGTTGGTGGGTAACTCATTCTTGGCGAGAAACGTAGGATCCGGAAACAGGTTCAGATCCCCCCCACACAGGAACTGAACACGACCTGCCTCTCTCGAGAGGGCTACGATCTCACTAACCCTGGCCCCGGACTCGAGTGCAAATAGGAAAATAACTTTTTGCGTCAAATCCTTTAACGCACATTCTTCATTGCTCAACAGGGAGGCGAAATGAAGAACTTTGTCTAAAGACCATGAGATGGGCTTTGGAGGTGCTGAAGGTCTGAGCCTAGCGCAGGCTTTCGGAACTTTATTAAAGATCTCGTTACCTAGGTCGATCTGGAAGGCAAATAAAATGGGTCTCATCAAAGCAGATTGACACACTGAAATCGTGTTAGCTGCCAACCCTTGGCCATAGAGGTGGATGAAGAAAGATAAGCAGAAGTCTGTTGAGATCTCCTGCTGATTCTTTGCCTTTACAAAGGCCACCCATTTTCTCCAAGATGACTCATATTGCCTTCTAGTCGATTTGCACTTATATTCCTCTAGGAAGTCTATGCTGGCTTTCAAAATCCCGAAACGCTTTCTCACCGCAAGGGCGAGAAAATCATGAGCTGCAGCGTCCGGGTTTTCTGTAATGAAGCGCAGACAGTCGACTTCTGGACTCGCTGGGTCAGAATTGGATGTGGTAGCGGCACGAACTTCATCTGTAGTTCCAACGCCAAGGGGAACCATATACTGTTCGGCCACTTGTGGGACACTATTGCCGCTACCCCCTTGAAGGATCTCAGTTTGTTGAGGACCCTCAACAGAAGGTTGTGAGGAGGGAACAGATAAATCCTGGACCATCCGTTCCAGTCGAAGGACATTGCGTCCACTGCTTCCGCTAAGGGGTCCTCGTACGGGGACACGTACAGGGGCAACTTCTTGTTGTCTTTCGTCGCAAAGAGGTCTATTTGCAGTTCTGGGACTTGATTCAGAATGAAGGAAAATGATCCTGCGTCTAAGGACCATTCCGACTCTATCGGTGTGAACCTGGATAGAGCGTCCGCTGTCACATTGCGGACTCCTTGAAGGTGAACTGCCGACATGTACCACTTCTTCTTTTCCGCCTATCGGAAAATGGCTAACATCACTTGGTTGAGAGGTGGTGACCTCAACCCTTGTCGATTCAAGCATCTCACAACCACCTCGCTGTCCATCACCAATCTTATGTGGATCGAGTGATGCGGGGAGACTTTCTTTAAGGTAAGGAGCACTGCCATAGCTTCTAGAAAGTTTATATGAAAGGTCCTGAATAGCTTGGACCAAGTCCCCTGGACTTTTTTCCGATGAGAGTGACCTCCCCATCCCTCCTTTGAGGCGTCTGAGTGAATCGTCATCGACGGGGGAGGTGGCTGAAGAAGAACCGACTTCTTTAGATGTCTGGCTTGGGACCAAGGTCTGAGAAGAGTACGTAGCCGAGGCGGCACTGGTCTTCTCAGGTCTCTTCGCGCGTTTGATGCATACCTTCTCCAAACTCCGGTTGCATCCTTTAGCTGTGCTCTTAGCACTGGGTCTGTCACTGAAGCAAACTGGAGAGAGCCTAGTACCCTCTCCTGTTCGCGTCTTGATATCCTTTCGGAATCTAGAAGTCTCTTCAAAGAGCCCGCTATCTCCTTCCTTTTCTTCGTCGGGATGGAGAAACTGTGTGACAAAAGGTCCCAGTGGATTCCCACCCACTGGAACTTTTGGGATGGAGAAAGTCGAGACTTTTTTCTGTTGATCTTGAAGCCTAGGTACTCTAGGAACTGGATCACCTGACTGGAAGCTTGCAAGCATTCGGTCTCGGATGCTGCCCACACCAGCCAGTCGTCCAGGTAGGCTACTACCTGAATTCCTTTTAGGCGTAATTGTTTGAGAGCTGCGCTCGCAAGCTTCGTGAAAATCCTTGGGGCTATGTTTAGCCCGAATGGCATGGCTCTGAAGGCGTACAGTCTCCGTTGTAGCCTGAACCCAAGGTAGGGGGAGAGTCGACGGCTGATTGGAATGTGCCAATAGGCGTCTGACAAGTCTATAGAGACTGAGTATGCCCTCTTGGGCAGTAAGGTCCTTATGTGTTGCAGTGTTAGCATCTTGAATTTGCAATTCACTATGAACTTGTTGAGTGGCGACAAGTCCAGAATGACTCTGAGCTTTTCCGAGTCTTTCTTGGGAACACAAAACAGCCTCCCTTGGAATTTGATGGACTTCACCTTTCGGATCAACTTTTTCTCCAACAGTTCTTGAACGTACTCCTCCAAAACGGGGGTGAAGTGTTGGAAAAACCGAAGGCACGGGGGTGGAGTGCTGTACCAGCTCCCGCCCAGTCCATTCTTGAGTAGGCTTTGGGCCCAGGGATCGAAGGTCCAGCGATCCCAAAATTTCATCAGTCTCCCTCCTACCGGTATCGTTTCACTTGGACTGCCGTCCTGAGATCTTGCCTCCCTGACCACGACCACCTCTGAATCCCCTTCCCCTTGAGGGGCGCCTAGACGAGCCTCTGGCTGCTCCTCTAGGTTTTGCACGAAAGGAAGAAGACTGTCCTTCGAACGTTGGGGTGAATGTGGTTGACTGACCTGGCAAAGACTGGGGTACCCACTGAAAAGTAGTCGGGGTTTGTGCCACCATCTGGGGCACTGGAGGCAAAGGCAATTGCAGTTGCTGTTGCGGTCTATAAGGCTTGGCTGGCCGAGACGGTAGCCTAGTCCTCATATTCTTCCTCTTTGGTTGAGGACCCTCATCCGGGGAAGATTTTCTTTTGATAGCCAGGCCCCACTTCTGGAGAAGGTTTCTATTCTCCACGGCGGCCTTATCAACAACCTCTTTGACCACATCGGTAGGGAAAAGGTCTTTTCCCCAAATGTTGGAGGAGATTAACTTCCTTGGCTCGTGTCTCACCGAAGCCCCGGTGAACACGAACTCCCTGCAAGCTCTCCTTGCCTTGACGAAGCTATAAAGGTCCTTCGTCACTGTGGCTAGGTGAGACTTAGCCACTACCATGAACATTTCATGGACCTTAGGGTCACTTGCCATCGTCTCAAGAGTAGTCTGATGAGACATTGAGGCAGCCAGTCTTTCTTTTGTCTCGAACTCTCTTCGTAAAAGAGATTCGGAGAGCTTGGGGAGGTCCTCGCCGAATTGCCGTCCGGCAATATCAGCCTCCAACTTTCCCACTGAGAATGTCAGATGGACATCCTTCCAGTCTTTGTGGTCCATAGGCAGGGACAGCGACAAGGGTTTACACTCCTCCAGGGAGGGGCAAGGCTTGCCGGCCTCGACTGCCTTTAGGACAGCCGCAAACCCTTTCTGTAAAAAGGGGAAGGCTCTATCAGGAGAGGACACAAAAGAAAGGAGCTTCTTGCTCAATGCAGCTACCTTCGAGTTAGAGAAGCCCCTCTCTTTCATCGAGGATGAAAGTAGGGCTTGAGCCTTAGCGTGGTCCATAATAATGACCTCCTTCGGCTCTGTCTCCTCCCTTGAAGCTGGTTCTTTTCTCAGCCGGACATAGCAGTCTGGATATGATGCCTTGCTGGGCCAGAATTCTACCTCCTCTAGGGGAACTGATGATCCTTCCAGTCGTCATCGGCATGTGCTCAGCATACCTCCATGGGTTAGCATCTGAGCATATGGGAAGGTCTTTCACATTGAGCCTTTTCTGGGGCCCATGTGATTCTGCCAGGGACTGCATACGCAGTTCCATTGCAGCCGCCTTCTCCTGATTCTCCTTCTGCATTTGTTGGATCATTCCAACAATCGAAGAGAGGGCCTGTCCCAGTTCTACTGGGAGACCAGCCGATGTTGAGGGGATAGGCTATGGCATCTGAACCGGAGTAGCCGACACCTCGTCGACCTCATCCTCTACGACATCCGGGGTTTGAACTTGATCCTGACCTTCTGCCAGGAGGTCTTCTTCCAAACGTTCGTCCAGGTCAGACATCCTGTCATCCAACTGGATGTCTTGCATAGCGACTGCGACTTCCACGTCCACCTGGACTTGATCTTGAGGGATCTCCTCTTGAGGCTGGGGAATCACTGCCTCAGCTGATGCCTGGGGAAAAAGATACGCCCTCATCTTCTCACTTGGAAGATAAGGGCCAGAGGTGTTCTTCTTGAAGCCCCTTACCCAGGTACGAAGCTTTTCCCTTGCTATATCCCTTGATTCCGCTGTTCTAGGGGAATCAAAAGCCTCAGTAATCAGGTTAGTGCATACAGTACATACCTGAGGGTCCCAATACTGGAGATCATCCTTAGAGACAGCGCATGCTGCGTGTCTCCTACAACACTCATGTCCGCAGAGGTTCTTGCTGCGGACATTGCAGAAAACATTTCCGCACTTTGGAGGGTCCTCCTGTAAAGAGAAGAAATTTCCATGAGTATCAAGTGAACTATGTATCACTGGATATGCATAGTATAGCATAACAATTCATAAAGGAAAGACACACACTTGTGTTTCCCTCACAACCCATTGTTGCAGCCTTCCGGATAATAAAATCAAAATGGTTTATCTCTTCTAGAGTAACCAATTCAAGGTTTCCAGAGGAAACAGGTGGAGCTCATACCTAAGCAATGATTTTAAAATCCTGGATAATAGACAGGGAAGAACTCTGCTTCCTATCTGAGGGCAACAGCAAAGGGCTGCGCAAGAAAACACAATAGTGTTAGAAGATACAGTGCTGTACCTAAACCTTTACTATAGTTTTCTTCTTACTGTATATGCTATACATAAGTATACTAGTACAGTATAGGAGGATGTGTGCCGGCCTGCCTTTGCCGGCCGGCACACACCACAACTAGCTTTAAAGTATACTATTTAACAGCTATAGGGCGGCAGCACTCTGGTTCAAATGCCTGTGCCGGTCGGCAGCAACTGCCGGCCGGTAACAGCCAGTGTTGGCCGGCAATGGCTGCCGGCCAGCAACTACACAAGGTAGTACCCAGCTGCCGGCCACACTCTTGGTGACCGGCAGACAAGGACTGACATAAGCCGGCCGGCAAAGGTACAAGACCGATGCCAGCCGGCAGCAAAAGAACCAGAAGACTACACCTGCCCGGCTGCCGGCCTCATAGGCCGGCAGCCAGGACAGGTACAGCACTAGAAGAAAATAGAATGGATGCCGGGATAAGAGTGTACACAACCCCTAAGCCCGGCAACCGAAAGAGTGCATATAAGGAAGGGGAGAAACTAATTCAGGCTTCCTTGACCAATGCCGTCCGGCTCTGCCGGCAGGCATGGATGAGGGACCAAGAGAGGTCCGGGCAGCACTCGAAAACATAAGACCCTTGCCGGCCAGCAGCTCTGCCGGCCGGCAATGGGCTGAGTCAATTCCACATCCCAACCTATACTAGGTCCAAAAGTAGAACGACGTACAGTACAGTAAGACCCCTGCCAGCCAGCTCTGCCGGCCGGCAAGGTACAGTACAGTAATGGCTAGGCCATTACGGAGATAGAGGGGGAAGGGACAAGAGGGTCCTGCCAACCTTGCTTTAGTGACAGATCACCCGCAGCCAAGAAACTTATCTTAGCCTAAGGAGATCTTAGGGGAA
>NC_090731.1:122441097-122446097 GCF_036898095.1 Palaemon carinicauda
CAAAATTATACAAGTAAAACAAAATACTTATATTGCAGACATCATTTACTGCTATGAGTAGGCCTATGCTATTAGGAATTTAAAAAATCCCACATATAACATCCTCTCTCTCTCTCTCTCTCTCTCTCTCTCTCTCTCTCTCTCTCTCTCTCTCTCTCTCTCTCTCTCTCTCTCTCTCTCTCTCTCTATATATATATATATATATATATATATATATATATATATATATATATATATATATATATATACATGTATGTATGTACGTATGTATGTATATATATATATATATATATATATATATATATATATATATATATATATATATATATATATATATATATATATATATATATATATATATATATATGTGTGTGTGTGTGTGTGTGTGTGTGTGTGTATATATATGTATTGATATAGATATCTTACAAATTATATATATAAATATATATATATATATATATATATATATATATATATATATATATATATATATATATATATATTTATATATATATATATATATATATATAAATATATATATACACGTATATATATATATATATATATATATATATATATATATATATATATATATATATATATATATATATATATATATATATATATATATATATATATATATATATATATATATATATACTTGCTTTCTTTTGAAAAATAATGGCAAAAATCTCTATTCTGAATATCCTCTGCCATACGGAGTTAAAAAGAAGTGTGGCTATGGTGCACTTTTTGTCTAATAGACATTCTTCCAAAAGGTTTTAAAGACGAGTTTCTCTCTATAAAATGCGTCTGGTTAAGGATGTCATCACAGTGCGGCAGCTCCTGAGAATAAAGCTTTTATTTTTTGAGTGAAGATGCGAGTTTTGGCAGTTTTTGGAGATCTGGATAATATGGCGTTTTAGGATCTGGTATTTTTGAGACATATTGGGAAAGAGATTAAAAAGATGCTTTCTTTCTTTTCAATATTCTCGGCAAATGAGCTTCAGAAATCTAAAGTTTATTTAACGTATTATTTTTCCATTGTAATAAAATTATATGATGAGAAGTAATCACGGTAAATTGGAAGAAAAAATAACGGATTACAAAATTGGGAAATAAAAGACATTATTGTAAGTGGATATCATATAAAAAGTCATACAATACAATTCTCAATGCATCATATGCTAATGACAGGATGCAAAAGTATAGATAAAATTTTCACTTTATGAAACAATGCATTTTAATAATCATCGAAGCAATTCATAAAAACACAGAATATGAATCAAGGAAAACATAATTCATAAAGGGAGATGAAATGAAATCCAGAAAATATATTGAGGTTCATTGTCCTTTTGCAATAGAAATATGAATAAGGACATCATAGGAAATAGGGATAAATATTTGACTAATGATAACAGTTTGCTCTCAATAACAAAGTTAACATTGGATGCAAATTCCCTTGATAATATGAAGCGAATCATATTACAAATGAAAACTATTTCATCACTATTCTCAGACTACACTCAGTTCATGGTTATAAAAATTGTTGATTACTCTTTTCCAAGTAACATTTGTGTTATAATAATTCTCACATTTGTAGTCTTTTCAAAGGAATAAAACATGAAATATTTTACCATGCAATTTACAACACATCAGCAAGAAAACGCTGCTAATAATGTTGAAAGATATTTCGGGCCATAAATATCGTTAGATGATCACTATCTTATGCTTCGTATACATTGGTGAAGAATTGTCCACTAATTCTGTACATAAAATTGTCTCATTTATCACAGAGTTGGAAAAATATTTGTCTAAGAGTTGACTTAAAAAGCTTTAAGAAGTAAATTCCTATTTAAAGATCTTTTGATACTGACGTTGGTTTATTTTCTTCACCTTAATTTCCTGATGATAAAAGCAAAACAAAACACCTATTACAAATCCAGTACTCACACTTGAAAGCACATTTCGCTCTCTCTCTCTCTCTCTCTCTCTCTCTCTCTCTCTCTCTCTCTCTCCTCTCTCTCTCTCTCTCTCTCTCATTTATACTTTTGGCGATATCTCCTAAAACCCTTATAAAGATACTCTCTCTCTCTCTCTCTCTCTCCTCTCTCTCTCTCTCTCTCTCTCTCTCTCTCTCTCTCTCTCTCTCTCCTCCAGATTTCCCTTACAATTAACGTCTCCCTCCATACAAAAAAAGTGTGTATGATGCAATTCATGTCTAAAGGACATTCCCTCGAAAGGTCTTTAAAAACGAGTTGCTCTCGGAAAAAATACGTTTGGTTTGGGATGTTATCAAAGACCGGAAGCTTCTGAGAATGGTGTTTTTCATGAGTGGGAATGTTAGTCTGGACCTTCCTTTACAAATCTGGATTATGTATATATATATATATATATATATATATATATATATATATATATATATATATATATATATATATATATATATATATATATATATATATATATATATATATATATATATATTCCAGAAATTAGAACTATTGATTTTTTTCTATAGGGAAGGAGGTTAAAGATTTGTTGTTTTATCATCACTTTATTTTATTTGAAATTAATTTGGTAAAGTGATATACATAAAAGTTAAGCAGATTGACATCAACATCTGTTTTAAGAAGCAGTGACGTTTTTAGAAACGCAATCTTGAGTTGAAGTAACTATGAATGGATTAATTTTCAAAGGATTAAACGTTTCACACTAGTTTATAAAAAAAACTGGTTTCATCATTGGGAAGTTTCAGTTTGAGTTAGACGAGGAAGTAGAATTGAGAAATTAAATTACTTAAAAGGTAATCAAAGGGTTTTTAAATTCCTGAGTTACTATAGAAAAGTATATCAAAAGTTTGTTTTGAACAATGGAACACTTATTGATGATAAAATTCAGTCATCATATGTTATGGCACCATTGGTCTACCCATCGTTTTCTGTTCGCTATTCTTAGATCCATGTCCAAACAGGTGGGCTCTAGTGGGCAGCTATGAAAGATGTGATTCATTATTTGTATTGGCTCCCTTGCAGGCCATCCAGCACCATTTGTGTAACCGCATCTCTGGAGGTTGTACCCTGTCCTACTAGGTTTTGTTCTTCATCCAATCAGGGTGACCACTATCCTCCCGGTAAGGAAGAATATATAGTGTAGGTATTTACCTATGGATATTGATGAGATTGTTAGTGGTCTAACTGTCACTCACTTTCCATTTATGCAGTCTGTATTTGGATAGGTACGAGAGTATCATAAAATTTGACCTTTGTCGACTTCATGTAACGATGAATATTATCTCAAACTATCTCATAAATCTTTTGGGTAGAAAATATAATAAACATTTTATCGTTTAATTATCTTCTTTCAAAGATTGGAATTATAAGAAATACTTTCAGACTGAACCCCATAAAGGACGTCCGATGAATTCTAACATGAACAATTTTGTAAAAAAACATTTCAAAATGGCTGCAGTGATTTATGTAAAATTCAATGCCAAATCAACTTGCTTAACAGCAGAGACTATCAACTAAATAATGTAATATTTAGGAGACACTACCGTGGAAGAAATTCATAGGTGTCATACTCTTAACTTCATCGACTCAAGAAGGAAATTGTCGGTATGAATAATTCATATCTATTTTGCAAATTTTCCCCTAAAATAGCTCTTTCAATTCCTGAACTTTACTCTTGCAATATGGAATGATAGTGATTTTTTTTCTTTTAAGGCCAATTAGACCAATTTCAAGAATTATTTCATAAAACACAAAAACAATTATTACCACAACCAATAGTGATACTTTTCCTGAAGTTATTTGTTTTATAAATAATGTTGGCGTATCTTTCATAATTGACTATTCTTCCGTCTATATTGAAACTTCTTTTTTGCATGCTTCTGCATAACAAAAATCAACAATGCAACAGAAATGAATATAATACATTCAACAGCAATCATGTAAAACATAAAAAAAACTCAATGTATGATTTGAAAATAGCGGGTTAAAAACATATTCCGACTGAAGCCCGAAACATGTAATCATTACCATTTCAAATTTTAAAAAAGGCTGTATGTATCTGGAAACCATTATTGATCCTAAACATGTACCATTTTATGGTCAATCGATATCAAAGAGGTTTATCACAACGAGATAAGTAAATCATTCTAAGATGAACCAAGCTCTTCGTACTCCATTCACTGACTACTGAATGCGAAAGAAATCACAAATAAATAAATAAATAAATAAATCGATAGTATCAGCTCCCTCATAGGCTATACAATAAGAGCTTACCATCTGCAAATCTACCCTTATACACACAATGAGTCTTTCACGTTAATCTTCCCACACTATCCCCATAGAGATAAAGAATAAAACCTAATACAGTAACATCACCATCTACTTTTTATCTCTACATCTTACGGGGCAGAATGACATTCTTAAAGAGTATAAATTACAAAGGCTGTACAAGAATATCTTACGTAGCGACAGAAAAAATAGATCTCAATAAATACATTATGCCGAACAGCTCTCTAATGGTATGCTACAAAGTTGTTTTTTTTCTTTTTTTTTTTTTAATTAAAAAGAACCTATGGTTTAGCAAGTCAATGGTTATCCTGGAAATGAATTAAAATAAATTTCATATGTATGGAGTTTTTTCCTTCCCTCTTTGTCCGTATCAAGTCAGTCGAGATTACCTTCACCCAGTATTATTATTATTATTACTATCCAAGCTACAACCCTAGTTGGAAAAGCAAGATGCTATAAGCCCAGGGGCTCCAACAGGGAAAAATAGCTCAGTGAGGAAAGGAAATAAGGAAATAAATAAATGAAGAGAACAAATTAACAATAAATCATTCTGAAATAAGAAACAACGTCAAAACAGACATGTCATATAATAAACTATCAACAACATCAAAAACAAATATGTCATAAATAAACTATAAAAAGACTATGTCTGCCTGGTCAACAAAAAAGCATTTGCTCCAACTTTGAACTTTTGAAGTT
>NC_090731.1:122458597-122471097 GCF_036898095.1 Palaemon carinicauda
ATATTATTAGAAATACTGATCGTGTTGTTTTCAGGGAATTTGGTGTTGGGCACACAGTTGAATATAATAGTTTAGAGAGAAGGAAATGTAAGCATACATTATTATAATGTCACCGTAATTATTGGAAATACAAATATGGTTTTGCTCCATACAAAAAAGTTTGTTTAAAGGCAGGGTTTCCTCTGTAAGGATATCAAAGTCATATCAAACCATTATCAATAAATCACAAGAAAGTTTTTTTTTTCTTTTTTTGATTCGATTGAACGGATAACAAAGATAATAGGGGGTTAGGTGTCAAGTACGGTCAATAGAGCCTTTTTTTCAAGGGTAATAAAAACTTTTTAAAAACAGGTTAAAAATACCCTATGATTGATAAAATTAAGAATAATGTTAGGCGTGTCTAAACAGTCAAATGTTGATTGATATTTCTGTCAGTCATAGGTTTGAGTCTTTGATCGGGCAGAAATATTCTTCATTAAAGGCAGACCGAATTGGATATTACGAAGTATGTGAAACATATTTGAAAAAGAACTAAATAATATTACTTCTAGAAGGTTGATAAGCTACAAAACATCTAACGAATAACAGTATCAATGTTGAAATATAAAAAAAGTATCATTTGAAGAATTACACTCCTTTGCAGAAAAAAAATATATATTCATCGGTTTAAGATAAAAGAATCGAAGTGCTAGCGCAGATATTTTTAAGGTTTTCACTACCAATATGAAAAAAATTACACAATTTGTATGTATATATACCCATATACATATACAGTATATATATATATATATATATATATATATATATATATATATATATATATATATATATATATATATATATATATATATATATAGTAATTTTATATGTGTGTATGTGTTTGCTATATTTAAACATACAGAATTTCAGTTATAGATCCGAGCCGTGAACTATATCCTTTTCATGCTGCCGAAGAGAAGAAGAGGTTAGTTGGATTTAGTGCAATGGATCAAAGGACTTCACCAGATCTATTTAACAATTATTTGGCTACGTTGAGACAAACATTGAATTGAAGAAGGCAGAGAAGATCGGCTTAGACATCATTGTTAAGAATTATGAGTTCCACTCTCAGTTTAGAACTGATTTTCTTTTACAACATCTTGAGGTTAGCGTGTCTCATATAGTGAAAAATAATAGTACGACTCAAAACGAATATTTGAGTAAGTTTATAAATTAATTAGGGGAATACAGATAACAAATTTTCAATCTCACCCGTTTAACCAAACTTATAAAATTTCCTGGTCCTGTTAAACATCCAATGTTTATATTTTCCGTTGTTTGAAAGGATTTATTTGATCAGACATCAAGGCTAATCAGAAATGGATAATTTTCAAAATAACAAATATTCATAGAATTTGTGGCTCGTGGTCTTTAGTCAAATTTAGATAGCCATTGGTTTAATCCTCAAGGAATTTCATCATGAACTAAATTCGTTAATAAGCAATGCCAGTAAAGAAGTTGGTGTCCATTGTAAAAACTGAGATCCCGCAAGAACGTTTTCCGGCAATGACAGGGAAATTAAGTTGCATGGTTAGTTTGGCTTGGTGGACGGGTGGAGGTCCTGGTGTCAGTGCACATTCACGCGGTGCACTGTAGGCAATACTTAAGTGTTTTGGCAGTGACTCTCCGGCCTTAGTTGCCTTCACTTTTTAGTCTTCAACTTCCTCCGTCCCCGTTCCATTCTTCTGTTTAGCTGTCCAACCTCTTAAACGTTTCACTTCATGGATCAAATGCAGAGATTCTCTATTTTTTTACCTTGGTGATGAATGACCTCCCGGCCCCATTGCCAAGTTGTATGGCTAAAATGCCTAATCATTCAATCTATTTGATGACGTTACTGATCTGCCACGTGGAGTCAAGTCTTGTAGTTGAGTTTTGACTTTCATATTAGTCCATATAGCATCTCTTCAGTTTTAGAGATGAAAATATTATTTTTTCCCTTTTCTTTTTATCCGTAGTGCACAAACCCATGGTGTGTTCAACTACTAACTATACTACGTGGTATTGCTTCACGGGAACATTTTAGGAAGAAACTCTCTCTCTCTCTCTCTCTCTCTCTCTCTCTCTCTCTCTCTCTCTCTCTCTCTCTCTCTCTCTCTCTCTCTCTCTCCAATGAAATGCAGGCTCGTATTTAATTCCTGAGACTAAAGTAAAAAAAGAGAATAATATTAACTAATTATTTTTCTTATGTCTTCTTGCTAGAAACATGAATTCACCAGAATCCTTTCGTAGAACTCGCAGGTAAAAGCTCAATTTGTTTTGACGATGAAAAGTGTAGCAAATTACATTTCTATTCTATCAAGCGTCGCATATCACCCAAAAATGACAATCCATACTATGGTTGCCGTTAACGTTAATGTTTTGCAATTGGTTGAAACTTGGCCAAGATGATAGTGTCTACCTATTTTTCCAGTGAACGGAATACAAATCAGATTTTAAGCTCTAAGTTCTGAGATTATTTTCTGTCATTACTAAAAGTGTATATAGGCTTAAGGGTACACCCGGGTACACTCCTATCTAGTTTCTCTTCCTCTTGTGTTGTTAAAGTTTTCATAGATTTTATACGAAATATTTCTTTTAATGTTACTATACCTGAAATATTTTATTTTTTTTTTATTTCCTTTCCTCACTGGGCTATTTTCCCTGTTGGGGTCCCTGGGCTTATAGCATCCTGCTTTTCCAATAAGGGCTGTAGCTTAGCATTTAGTAATAGTAATAGTAATAATAGTAAAAACGGAAGAGGGTGGTTCAGTTTAAGAATTGTTGAACACATGATTAATATTTGAACCTTATTGGACAAGTTGAGAAACAATAAAGACAAAAATATTTATCATCAAGGATTTCTCCAAATACTAATTAATAAAAGATTTAAGATATCAATTTACATCGATCATATTGGTTTACTTTTCCATTTGAATCGTTTGTATGAGCTGTTATAGTAAGCTATGCTGATTGGTAAATTACTCGATCGCATATATAAAAAATGTCATAAGTTTGTCAATGAACGTAAGAAATCGAAATTAAACCACTAAAAAGAAAAACAAAGTTCCCAGAAGCAGAACAATCTATCAAAATATTTAAAAGTATTTTTTATACTAACACACATTCAAAAAAGCTAGACTTTTACCGCCCGTGTTTCAAACACGCTCATATACTATAATACAACTTTTTTTTTTCTTTATCTCTCCGCCATGGCTGAATACAAATGCAACTTTCAACGCGTTCCTTGGAAAATGAATCCCGTTGCCGATGCCCTGTCAAGAGACACATTGGCCGCCATTCATCTGGGATTGGATTACATCGCCTTAGCTGTTTAGCAGAAGTAAACACAAAGATCCAGAGTATCAAGCATGTATCACTGGGAAGACGTTGTTTTTGACGACTTCAATGCCACCCTCCTCTGTGATGTCAGTACTGGTAGACCACAAACGTGGATACCTGGTCCAATGCACCGGCAGGTATATGGTTTCATCCAGGGCCTCTCACATCCCTCGTGCCTATCTACTACTGCACAGCTACGAAAGACGAAGTGCATTTGGCACGGCATTACTAAGGATTTTGAGCATTGGGTCTGCGCCAATACTTCATGCAAAACTTCAAAAGAACATCGATGTACGGATTCAGGAGTAGCCACCTTTTCTCAACTGCAGCGTCGTTTTGCCAAGAATTACGTTAACGAAAAGGACCCCTACCTACATCACCACGACATCATTTCCTGTGTTTACTGTCATTAACCGTTCCCCTAGTTGGCCCTTGCAAACTGCAATGTCCGCCCCGTGTTCATCCACCTAACTCACAGGGTGGATAGCGAGATTTGGTATTCCCGAGCTTATTACTTCTTAGAGGGGCACCACTTTCACTTCTCAGTTGTGAACATCATTAGGAAATCTCCTCGGCATCCCCCTACAACACACAGCCGCCTTAAACACTGCAGCCAACGGAATGGTTGACCGTTTTCATCGTGTCATCAAAGTAGCTTTAATGTCTCTCTAAAACAGGGAGCCCTATTTCACATGTGTGTCTTTTTAGGGGTTGGGGGAGCCGTGTAACGTTCATGTTACATACGCACTCTTACATTATAATGCTATTGCCTTTTTATCTCTATCTCTTTCCCGCACTAATAATAGAAAAATCTATTTAAGCTTGCCGTGGTATGTTTCACATTATTATTATTATTATTATTATTTTTTTTTTTTTGGACAGTTGGCCTCAACTGTTTGTATAAGACCTCTTTATCTTTTGAATAAATCTTACTTGCATTCACCTTGCCTCTCTCTTAGTACCTACACCTCGGACAGACGTGACACTCCTCGCATTGCTGCTGAGTAAAATATTTGTAGGTTTCTTTACAAAGCACTAATGCCTTACTGAATGAAAAGGGAGGTATGAAAAAAAGACGTTTTCAATGAAAAAACAAGTTAAATGATTGCCTATAATAATGAAATTGTGCATTGAGAGGATCAGCATTTTTACTGTTAACATTGTAGTCAGCTTGAAGAAAAAGTTTATTTTAGCAATAATGATTGTAGATTGGAGCCTTTGAAACAACATGTACCTTTGATTCAACTAACCCCGCATGGTCAGATTTTTTTAGCCAGTACCAAAACAAAGAGCAATGGATATCATAACAATCGCTCGTTCACTTAATACATGGCGTGTTTATTTTGAACAGGATTTATCTTTCAGCAATAGATATACAAATGAAGATTACTTTCTGAAAAGTTTTGGCTGCATAAGAGTGATTTATGTTCTCGCATATTTCATGTTAATTAACGTATCAATACATATATTAACATTTAAACGAGTACTAATGGCAGGCCAGTTGATTGAGAGGTTAGAAGGACGTTTTGCGTTCACCTTACATCGTGACCCAAAGGTTGAAACGACATTGAAGAATTTATCTGGCTTCCTTAATGTTCTATCATTGATGACGCTAGCTTGGGATATAAACTATTTACTATTTTTAAGGCTTAAAGGCCTCTCATGAATGGCAGAGGTAAGGAGAGTGACATCGAGCAGTACAATGTCCTAGAGAATGACCATATATACTTATGATCAGAGCCCAAGACCCCCCTCCACCCAAGTTAGGACAAAGGGGCCCTAGCAATGGCTGTTGATGACACAGCAGATAGATCTATAGGCTCCTCCAAATCCCCCATTCTTGGCTCACACGGATGATGAAGTTTCAGCGACCAAAGAAACTATCGAGTTTGAGCGGGACTTGAATCCCAGTCTGGCGAGCACCAGTCAGGGACGCTACGGCATCGGCCACCACAGTTGCTGATGATGTAGACAATTGATGATAAATTTTCTTACTCGTGTGTATTTATAGTCATTAAGGACTTTCACGTTCATCATATGTTGATGGGGTTCCTGAAAATACGAGTAGATTAGAAAATAATGTATACGTGATTCTTGGAAATTAAATCATACACATTTATCATATGCTTCTTTTAGTTGCAATCACACATCTTCATTTTATCTAAAAACTTATGAATTATAAGTGAAGTAAATAATAATGAAATTTAAGTTTATCTTTTTCGTGGAATGTGATATTTTTATGTGACTTCGTTGGTGAAGTAAAAAAAAAATGTGTAGCGAAACACTGAGTGAAAGCCTTATAGACATTGTTTAAAGTTATTCCATAGCTACTTAAAACTAGTGATTCTTTTACTTAGACCTGATCAGTAATTTAAATTTTCAAGTTTTAGGATATCGACATTCTCTACAGATCTTTTAAACTGTTTACTTGGGATGATATTAGGATACGTGAAAGTTTCGAGGATATAAAAGACTCAGCGCAATAACAGGGATAGTAAACAAACCTGTCACTGATGTAAAAGAGAAGTAATCTTATACAACTATTACTTGAATTTCATTGATATGAAACCTTACAAGTGTCGGATCAGAATTTCTGTTTCAGCCAATAACATCCTTTCAGCTACTTGCAAAATTCCTAAATTGAATAATTTTTTCACATAAGATGCTGTCGCATGTTTTTATTAGACCAGAAAATATTAAATTTTAGTCCATACAAATATGTATTGATTTCCAAAAACTTACAGATATCACTATTCCAAACTGATTTCCGTTATCAAATACTGATGTTATCAATATAAAGAAGAGTAAACAGTAAGGTTTTACTGTCATAAATACAGTATATTGATGACGTTCACTAAATTCTACCAAAATTTGTATTATTCTCGTTTTCTATTTATCCACGACTTGCCCTTCTTATTTTTACACGTACTAAATTTTCAAAGATTTATAATCAGATATTAATTTCCTATATGACTGATATACCAATTTGATTTTATTCATCGAATGACCAAATCTACACATCGGAAATAATCTTCCAGAGTTGATGTAAATACAGTTTATGAATAAATTATTAGTGAAAATTTAGCAGATGTTTTTTTCTCTTGGTAATGCAATTTGTGAGTTGATTTACATGACTTTAATGATAAAGCAAAAATGGGCTTAGTAGTTTCCAATGTTGGAAAAGTATTAAAAATATCTTATAGATTTTAATCATCAGTTTACTCTAGGAAGTCTATTTTAAATTACATCGTTTTTGCATTACAATTAACAGATTTGTTTTATTTAGAATCTAACATGTGTGTCGGTTGAAACATTTCATGATTTTGCTAAAATATTGAATTCATCCGGAGATGAGTAAAAAAAATGGTGTTCCTTTTGTAATTTTACTATAAGATAATCATAAAAGAGAAATTTAAACTAACTGCATATAATTTTATCAATTTTAGAATGATGGATGAATTAAGACAAAAACTATCCATGATAAACCGGAAAGCTTTAGCAATCATTTATGGTTTAATAAACATATTTCGTATAGAGGAATATATCCTAATGAATCCTAAGCTCATAAATAATTGATAAAAAATATATTTTCCCCTATATATATATATATATATATATATATATATATATATATATATATATATATATATATATATATATATATATATATATATATATATATATATATATATATATATATATATATATATATATATATATATATATATATATATATATATATATATATATATAAAACGGATTTTGAGCGAAGCCAAAAATCTATTTTTGGGTGAGATCGCCATGTCGTCCTGATGGAAGTTCCTAAGGTAGCTTCAAAACGATATACTATATACTACAGTGATATTCCCAGAGTATTACCCTTCGGGTCCCATAATTCTAACTCCTGGAGCGAATATCCTTAAATTTTCTCAAGGATAACGCGTATATCAGAGGACGCATTCTTGATACGTCACATAGCAATCTGTACCACAAACAGTTTTAACGCTTCGAGGGGGGACGTGGCAAAAGAATAAAAGGGAGCCGTAACAAGGTTACCCCCGTTCCTGTACTACTATTGACAACCACCCCAGCGCCATTCCCAGGATGGCGGACATTCCTTATAGCATTGAGCGTGGAGCTACAGGTACAGTATGTCAGGGAGGGAACTGTGAAGATCTTTTCTTTTAAGAAAGAAGGGTGGGTCCGTCAGGACGACATGGCGATCTCAGCCAAAAATAGATTTTTTCGCTTTGCTCAAAATCCGTTTTTTGGGCTCAAGCCATGTCGTCCTGATGGAAGTATACCAGAGCATTAATGTATCTTTGGATTTTCATCAGTGCCTTAACCTTAGAACAACCTTTCTATGATCATTTGGATCAATCGAGACAAATGATGTTACCGTTATCCGTCATTATCACTAATCATCTCCGAAGTTAGTGCTTCCTGCCCCCTACAGGGAAGAGTCATTCTAGACGGTAGAAAGGGGGATCTCAAGGTAAGCATACATTGTATGGACAATCATAAGAATACACCAGATGAACAAACCGTCTCGTAGTTTGTGAAAATTACCAAATACTTAACAGTGTTTCTTAATTCCATTGTTTGTGAGCATAAAAATATATAAAAGTACATACTCTGGACTATAAACATGCAATTGTCGGGCGAGTTAGGACGCAATTACATTCTTATAGACGTTTACTAGTAAGTAAAACGAATGTAGCATGATAACGGAACTATACATGTAACCTGTACAGAGATTATCTTTCTTTCTTGGAAAGCAAGAAATGATGAGTGCCACTCTCAGATTGAAGAGAATTAAAGACAAATTCTCTTCAAAATGCCTGTACTGGTTACTTTTATTGGCACTCTGCACCACGTACACCGGCACTAGTGCCATCTATATAATTCCACACCTGGGATTTTAAACAAAGCTAGTGTCACCATGGTAACACTTGATCAAAGGAGGTCACACCCTAAGAGGGATGACCACTTCTCCCTTTAATTGACAGTCCCAGTCAATTAGCTGTTCATCATAGAATTAGACGGCGGGTTAAGTATTCTACCCGATGTCACCACATACTGCTTCAGATCACGGACTTGATTACCATAGTGTTTGTCGAACACTGTGGACGATTCTCACCCCGTCTATGTGCGAGTACATTTGAAGACCAAACCATTGACTGTCTATAACAGTAATTAGGAGGCAGGTTTTAATACGCTATCTGCCACCACTATATAGTATTTCATTCCATGTACCTGTTTCGCATAGTGTTTGTAAAACACTCTGGATGATTTCCATCCAGTGTATGAACGAAGACGCACAAAGTCCATATACTGAAAGAAGTTCAGTGATGAAGCAATCTTTCTCGGATCATGACCTGCGGGAGTACTGTCAGGATCCGCTCTATTAATAAAGTAGGTGAGCTTCGCCCTCAGTTGTTTTAGGGATAAATTTGATCCAGAGGTTCTTCGTTTAAAGAGCTGTCCTCCCCTGAAGTCTGAAGTTCTACGAAGATACACCTTTAGACACTCTACCGGACATAGAGATACATCTTCCTTCAGAGGGCAGATTCTCCAGGGACCCCACCTTTTGGTGGGTAGCTCATTCTTAGCGAGAAAGGATGGACCTGGGAAGAGATTCAGTTCTCCTGTTTCTGAGAACTGAATGTGGCTCTCATCCCTAGAGAGGGCCACTATTTCACTAACTCTGGCCCCTGAGGCTATAGCGAACAGAAAAATAACCTTTTGGGTTAGATCCTTAAGTGAACAATCTTCATTGTTCAAGAATGAGGCATAATGTAGGACTTTGTCCAAAGACCAAGAGATGGGCTCTGGAGGTGCAGCAGGCCTAAGCCCCGCACATGCCTTCGGGATCTTATTAAAGATCTCGTTCGCCAAGTGTACTTGAAAGGCATATAGAAGAGGTATAGTCAAGGCTGACTTGCACGTAGTTATCGTGTTGGCCGCCAAACCCTGGTTATGGATAAAGAAGGACATGCAGAAGTTCATTGAAAACTCTCTTGGTCCTTTTTTCTTTTACGAAAGCAACCCACTTTTTCTATGATGACTCATATTGTATTCTAGTTGACTTAGACTTGTATTCCTCTAAGAATTCTTTATTGCCTTTTGAGATCCCAAATTTTTTCTTAACCGCTAGGGCAAGAAAATCATACAATGAAGAGTTTGGGTTCTCTATAATAAATTGAAGGCAACTAATATCTGAACCTTTTTGAGTTGTCCCACCTGGAAAGATCTCAGCATGTTGAGGACACTCAGCAGGTAATTGGACGGGATGAACTGGAAATCCTAATTCTATCCCTTCCATTTCAGAGACAAGATGTTTATCATTTAAATTATGGGATCCTCGTATGGGGCTACATATCAAGGTAGTTCTTTGACAGCGCTCGTAATGAAGAGGTCGGATTGCAGTTCGGGGACTTGTTCCCATCTGAGAGAGAATAGGTCTGCGTCCGTGGACCATTCTAACTCTATCGGCCTGAGCCTGAGTAGAGCATCCACTATCGCATTGCGGATTGGTTATATGTGAACTGCTGACAGGTGCCATCCCTTTAGGTAAGGGATGGCTAACTAGACTTAAACTGTATGAGACGTATCCTAGCATCGTTGATTGCAGCGTCTCGTTATCGATTCGGAGTCCCAGATCAGCTGTAGTAAATCTGATCTGCTTGGAGAGAGTTTCCCTGCTCATGACTGGACCAACATGGTCTTGGGATTTTCGGGCTGTGACCTTTGTTAGGGAAGCAATTAAAGAAGGACCGCTATCGGTCTTTTTAGGCCTCTTCGGGCGTTTGATGCTTGTTTTTTCCACGTTCCCAGCGCATCTTGCCGCCATGCTCTTAGCACAGGGCCTATCTTTATTGCGAACTGGAGAGAGAACAGGGTTCCTCCCAGTTCTCGTTTTGGGAATCTGAAATTTATCTTTCATCCACGATGTTCCGGGGACCGGATCATTTCTTCGGATGTTCACAAGGGTACCCGGGGAGTGTCTAACGTATAATAACATGCCTAGGTTATGAACCTAGGCGAGACGAGATCTCGGTTACCTCACTCACCGAAACTCTAGCTATACGATCGACATGGAAAGGGAAAATATGCACAATGTAAATATCTTTGCAAGAATATATTGCCTAAATAGGTAACATAATAAAATAATAAAATAATGATATATGAAGCTATTCAAAAACCGGGAGGTCGTTCTTCTAACTTAATAACATGCCCAACGAACGACAGCGTTCATAGCGCATCTGGTACAGGCTAGCTCTAAACACAATAAATTACTCAAATTTCACTGTGAAAAGGAAGCTGAAAAACTATTCATTGTAAAGACCCAAAACTTAACTTTCCAAAGGCGAAAGAAGTCGGAGAATGCATAATAAATCCTTGAAAATCGATCGAAAAGTTAAATCAACAGGGAACACCACTAAGCGAAATCGCTACAGAATTAGGAATGTCCGCCATCCTGGGAATGGCGCTGGGGTGGTTGTCAATAGTAGTACGGGAACGGGGGTAACCTTATTACGGCCCCCTTCTATTCTTTTGCCACATCCCCCCTCGAAGCGTTAACGCTGTTTGGGGTAGAGATTACTATGTGACGTGTCAAGAATGCGTCCTCTGACAAACGCGTTATCCTTGAGAAAATTTAAGGATATTCGATCCAGGAGTTAGAATTCTGGGACCCGAAGGGTAATTCTCTGGGAATATCAGTGTAGTATATAATATATCCTTTTGAAACTACTTTACGAACTTCCATCAGGACGACATGGCTTGAGCCCAAAAATATATATATACATATATATATATATATATATATATATATATATATATATATATATATATATATACACACACACACACACACACACACATATATATATATATATATATATATATATATATATATATATATATATATATATATATATATATATATATATATATATATATATATATATATATATATTTATATATATATATATATATATACACCCATACACACACACACACACACATATATATATATATATATATATATATATATATATATATATATATATATATATATATATATATATATATATATATATATACACACACACACACACACACACACACATATATATATATATATATATATATATATATATATATATATATATATATATATATATATGTGTGTGTGTGTGTGTGTGTGTGTGTGTGTATGTGTGTGTGTTTGTGTGTGTGTGTCAGTATAAGTGAATGTGTTTGCATAACTCAGCTGCTTTGATCAATTCATAGATCATTAAAATGAAACGAAACGCTTTCCTGTTAAAGTATTAAATTTCTAACGAAAATTTTTAATCTTATGCACAACATGATTTAACCCCTTTGATATTGCCTTACATTTACGATTCATATGGTGTTTCCAAAAGTTGATTTTTAGCTTGAAATAAAAAGGTTATTTTGTTCATCCAGTTCCGAATTTAATCTGAGCTAATACGTAAAACAACTTTGCATAATGATTCTTCATTTGGTCAGTAATTTAAGTAGTTGTGTTTTTTCGAAATAGGGTACTGCTAATCTATTAATTTTATGAAACGCCATCATATTTTAACTTAATTAAGGATCAAGTTGATAATTTTCGAAGTTTGTAGTTTAAAAAAGACAAAAAAAATCATCTTCAAGCTCCAATCTATTAATAAACACCATATTCATTCTCTACTCTTTAAGAGTTTAGACAAAGTGAAAATTTTATGGCATAGGGTTCAAATGTAGGCAGAAATCCTTAAATTTCTTAGGCGTCTAATGTCCTTAGATATATTCACTTTTCATTTTTTATTCATGTCTCAAAGTTATTATTATTATTATTATTATTATTATTATTATTATTATTATTATTATTATTATTATTTATAATTATTATTATTATTATTATTGCAAGTGATTACTAAATGCTGGCCAGGGTATAATATTGCATTCTAAATATTTCTACAGCATAAAATTTGACAATATAATACTATACAGCTCAGCAGTACATTCTGAATTCCCTTGAAATCTACCATCAACTAATAGGTTTATTAACCGCAACTAAAATCGCAATACATTTCTAAAATAAGAAATCTATTTCTCTGGAAATATTT
>NC_090731.1:122501097-122503597 GCF_036898095.1 Palaemon carinicauda
TTATATGCATGGAACTTTTTCTTCCTCTTTTTTTCCGTATTTACATTGATTGATTGATTGATTTCAAGTTATCTGGCATCGTGACTTCTAAGGTCATTGACGCCGTTCGTATTAAGATATTTGAGAGTCCCTTCATCCAGGAAAAAAATTCTGCTTATTTCTTAAAAGTCGGAATATCTTTGTGTATTAAAAAGAAATAATAATTCATTCTCTCGAGAGACACCTGTTTTGTTCTATACCCTTTTGCACTATTTTTTGATGACACCTTTGTTTTTGTGGCCAAGGAGCCACCAGGTTTGATAGATTTACGATTCCCAACTGGTAAATTTATTCAAACTTGCGACCAGCTTTTCCTTGTTACTGGAGAGAGAGAGAGAGAGAGAGAGAGAGAGAGAGAGGAGAGAGAGAGAGAGAGAGAGAGAGAGAGAGAGAGAGAGAGAGAGAGAGAGAGTCGTATAAAATACCCTCGGTGAAAATATAAAGACTTTTATATTAGGTTTGAATTGTACATACGAAGGCTGCTGAGATGGAATATGAATGGGACAAAATTGATTAGGTTTCTTAAGAAGGATATGTTGGTATGCAATAAGCTGTAAAGATCAAGCAATTTATCATCGGGCAAAATTAAACATGTGACATATCAACGCCTAATTCATTTGTTACTTGGGCAGCAATCAATATAGTTCAATATAGTCTCATTTAAAAAGCAAATAGAAAGGAAGAAGAAAAATATTACAATAATTTATATGTATGTATATATATATATATATATATATATATATATATATATATAATATATATATATATATATATATATATATATATAAATAAATATATAATATATATATATATATTTATATATATATATATATATATATATATATATATATAACGTATGCATATACACACACACACATATATATATATATATATATATATATATATATATATATATATATATATATATATACATATATATATATATATATATATATATATATATATATATATATATATATATATATATATATATATATATATATATATATATATATATATATATATATATATAAACACACAAAACAACAGCAATAGCAAAAACTGCCGTTTTAGTTCACTGCAGGACAAAGCCTCGGACTTATCCTATTCATGTTTGTTGCTTGGCCAGTTTTCATCACTACTTTAGCAAATGCAGATTGGGGATGGTGTTAGACTTTTGTCTTATTGCTCACGGCAAACCAAGCCAGTATGGGAAATCCTTACTAGTACAGCTCATACACAAACTCTTTCACTACGTTAAGGTATCCCGTTCAGAAAGGTATATATATATATATATATATATATATATATATATATATATATATATATATATATATATATATATATATATACATATTGTATATTATATATATATATATATTATATATATATATATATATATATATATATATATATATATATATATATATATATATATATATATATATATATATATATATATATATATGTATATATATACGATAACAGTAGGCCGGGATAAAAAAAATAAACAAAGAATAGACAAGAGCTTTTACGCTTCTTTTTACGCTTCCTTAAGTATACAGTAGGTGATATACATATACATTCATAAAACAGATAACTTCTCAGAGTACGTGTAATACAGGAAAACTGCAGGCATAACTTCATGACTATTTGAAAAAATACTTTTGACCAATAGGTCGTCCAGTCAGTACATACATAGACTGGTGCAAAGAAATTTTCATTACTTTTCTCAAAAATTAAAAAAGAAAATAAACGTGAAAAACTGCACCAGGCCCGATACGTACAGTCATATTTAAAAGTCTGCCGACTTCCCACATCATAAGAATATTGAATGATACAGTACAGAATAAGTTAGCTTTGTAATTACTTTTATTTAAATAGCTTTAAGCCATTGGTCTTCTTCTCTATCTCTCTTATTTTACGTCTTCAAAGAGGTGTCTTTGTACCCTCAATATATTTGTAAATAACTTGACCTTGAGAAGATTTAATAGAAAAATGGTTATTGTTTGCCTACTGTTCGTTTATTTTTCTTCTTGGTATGCTGTCATATTGAGACGATTGTATTTTCCAGTGATTCTGGCCTGGAGATTTAACCCCTCGCTCAATCTAAATTCGGACGACGGAGAACCAAAAAATTACAACTGATGGCTCATTGACTAATCTGTGGACACCGGCCTCACAAAAAGTTAAGAAGAACCATCTCATCCACATTTTTTTTTTTTTCCGGTTGTGGAAGGGGAGGGGTAATCTATTTGACCGTGAGTTTCATTGGAACTTGTGTCCATCCATTGTAATTTTTATTTGATTTAATCAGCTTTTCTTGATACAGACCGTACCAAATGAAAAAGTTCGTAACATTTACGATCATATTTAAACTAAATGCCTACTACGTCAGTTTCAAATATATTTCTGATGATAATGCAAATGTTATTTCTGAAATCTGGAATTAGTATATCCC
>NC_090731.1:122511097-122523597 GCF_036898095.1 Palaemon carinicauda
CTTTATTAGGTGAAAGTAGAAAACGTGTTAGAATTCGGCCAATTATTAATAGTACAAATCTTTAATTCAAAGGTACAAAAGGATCAAATCCTCTATTAGTCAAAGGTATGAACACTGTTTGCAGACCATTATTCGCATCGCACTCAATATGCTAACCGTCTTTTGTTCTTAGCTTCATTATGCCTAAAAAGTGCGTCTTATACTGAAAAACTAATATAAATCTTCGTGTCCTCAGGGAGATTTATAATTCTTACAAATCTCTTTCCAAACATACATCAGGTAAACATTAATCCCCTTAGGGATTACTTCCGAGATTATGTTATGCAATCCTAGACTTTTTATAGCTTTTTCAAGTAAGTTGAGAAGATTAGACAATATCCGAGATATTCTTCCGGGTAAAAGCTTTCTGAAATAATCCGATGTGCATAAGATAATTTTATTAGAATAATTGCTCGAGAAATGATTTGTATAGACGAGTACTTCCATCGAAACTTCTTTTCAAATTAGGAGACTATTCTAATTTCTTTTATACATTTATATAACAATTGAAACCCGTTTCCCATTTAATCTAAATATATTATGCAATTATATATCCAATGATGTATTTCTGAATAAGGATAAACTTCAAAGAACAATTTCCTCTCGTATACTTTATGAGATACTACCAACGTCCTAAAAAATACTACATATATATATATATATATATATATATATATATATATATATATATATATATATATATATATATATATATATATATGTATATATATATATATATATATATATATATATATATATATATGTATATATATATATATATATATATATATATATATATATATATATATATATATATATATATATATATATATATATATATATATATATATATATATATATATATATATATATATATATATATATATATATATATATATATATATATATATATATATATATATATATATACTGTATGTGGTTCATGTACACTGCATATATATATATATATATATATATATATATATATATATATATATATATATATATATATATATATATATATATATATATATATATATATATGCGTAAAAATCACAGGAAAACGTGATGCTCAGATGCAGAAGAACCACAGGGAAAATGAAAATACGAAATATACACTTAAGTCCTGATTAGTTTTGTGATACTTTCTCAGAGGACTCTGAGGAAGTATCACGAAACTAGTCAGTACTTAAGTGTATATTTCGTATTTTCATTTTCCCTGTGGTTCTTCTGCATATATATATATATATATATATATATATATATATATATATATATATATATATATATATATATATATATATATATATATATATATATATATATGTGTGTGTGTGTGTGTGTGTGTATGTGTATGTGTGCGTGTGTATATACACTGTATATATCTATATCTATCTATCTATCTATATATATATATATATATATATATATATATATATATATATATATATATATATATATATATATATATATACATATATTTATTTATTTATAAATACATATATATATATATATATATATATATATATATATATATTTATTTATTTATTTATATATATATATGTATGTATATATATATATATATATATATATATATATATATATATATATATATATATATATATATATATATATATATATATATATATGTATATATATATATATATATATATATATATATATATATATATATATATATATATATATTTATTTATTTATATATATTTATAAATATATATAAATATATTTATATATACATATATATATATATATATATATATATATATATATATATATATATATACATATATATATATATATATATATATATATATATATATATATATATATATATATATATATATATATATATATATATATATATGTGTGTGTGTGTGTGTGTGTGTATGTGTGTGTGTGTTTGTGTGTGTGTGTTTACTTTATAAATACCAAGTAATGTATAAATTTCTAAGGTAAGGTACGTCATTTTCAAAATCCATTTTAATTCCGAAAATAAATAGCAATCCACAATACTCTGCGATCCCTTATCGAAGAACTTCAATTTCCTTTTATAGAGGATCTAGTTCGAAAAATCGCATTGCAAACCAAGAACATCGATAGCTATATAGGCACATTTGATTTGGCAGATAGTTAGAAGCCTTTACGCATAAAGTAAATCCTATGATCCTTTTTGTAACATACAGGAGAGAGAGAGAGAGAGAGAGAGAGAGAGAGAGAGAGAGAGAGAGAGAGAGAGAGAGAGAGAGAGAGAGAGATGGGTGGAGGGGGGTGACGAGGCTGATGATGATGATGACGATGAGGGTGATGACAAGTACTCACGTACAGTGTAAAGATTTAATGATGATCATATTGTGTGACTAAAGCCTATGATATGTTAATCAATACACTAATGAGTTAGGAATATCTTTTATAAGTAACTTCTCTAGATGGGATAGTGGAAGAAGATCAGCATGATATCATTTATAATGCCATTATTCCATGCAAGCGATTTAGTGAATGTTAGGTTTTCAACTCGCTCCTTATGGTTACACAACATTTTAACCTGACTCAAGTTAAAGACAAAAAATGGATCAATCAAGCAGTCAGAATTATTATCTAGTTACTTTTGTTTTATTTCTACACGTGAACATTGATATTCATATTCAGTACTATCAGTCAACATACGTTAGTCTGTTTGTTAGGGTATTGAAAATTTCCTACTAGAATTAGCCTTCATTCCATTCTTACAATATGGAAGTAATAATAAGAAATTTTAGAGGACAATAATCAGAAAAAGTAATTTACTGGTGAAACTACCATTCATTATCATATACTACTGTTTGTCTAGTTAATGGCAGCACAAAACAAAGTATAACCTTCAAACATGAAACATAAACCTTAAAGAATGATTTCTAGTGATGAGAGATTTCATTCAAAGGTCTCGGATGCTTATCAAAATTATCTTAGGTCATTAATATTTCTAAAGATTATTTCTACATCTGTTGCCTCAATTCTGTGATAGAGCTTTATTTATTTTATTGTATTCTTTTAATCAGTGCTTCTCTAAAAACCAAAAAACAGTACTCTTGATACTATCATTATGTACACTGTAAAAAAAAAAAAAGTAATTTTGATCAGAAATTCTCCGTAAAATATACTGTTCTAAGACGTATTTCGTTTAAATACCGTATTCTTTACTCTATTTTGTTGTTATCTTTTACGGGTTGATGACCGTGATATCTCTCATTAATGTCAATTTATCCGTTATAAGAAGAAATGTATAGATAAGAATAATAATCTAAATAAAAAAGCCATTTGACATCGCTTATTTGAACTTGCAATGCTTTCAACTGAAAATAAGGAAGTATAGTAAAATTAGGAAAACAAAGCTATTGAATAAATTCATGAATATATATACATATACGAACATATCAACAGAAAGAGATGCAGTTACGAATTAGGCATTTATGATTTCTGGAATTGAATAATGAGAATCCGTGCTATCTTCCCAAAGCGTGCTGACAACCTGCAAAATAATTGATAACCATTCGATTAGGGTAAAATAAATATTAATGTGCATAATGGAAGGTTTAATGTTATATCAATATTTTGTAATATGGATCTCAGGAAGTCTTCAGGAGGTGATACAATTAATTTCATTTATTTCAGATGCGGAAAGATAAACTATACTTCTAGCAATTATGTCCAAAACATAAGCTTATAATATATACAGCACATCATCCACCTTTCAGCTATCAAAGGCCGTTTGGAAACAAAGCTTTTGATAGTCTGGAAAATACTGGAATGGACTATATACACCAGATATGAATATAGATCTAGCGAATAAAAGTTTTTTTTTAGATAAAGTTGATCTGGAACTGAAAACCCTCCCACAAACAGAAAATTTATAATGCAATTGACTTTTGTTAAAAAAAAAAAAAATAAAATAAAATAAATTGAAATATATAATGTTAAAATCAATAAACTGTTTACGTAAAAAGGAAAGGGGAATCATTGTAAAGGTCATACATTTTTGTGTATATATGTACATAACTAATTCTTATAACTATATGATTCATTAAATTTCACACACCAAAAAAAAAAAAAGGAAAAAAAAATACGTAAAACAAAATTATTGATTACATTTTGGAAAACACGGCGAACAGAAACATGTGCAAGTGCTTCTCATCAAATGTTTTAGTCTTTACATATTTTGTCAATGATTTCCTTTTGAACTTCATACACATCCTTGAAAACAACATAAAAATGAAAAAGTTCCAGTAAATCATAAGTTTAATAAAAAAGAAAACCGCCTGTCCTTTCCTAGTGAAAAGCTTTCTTCGAAGAAGTCTCATTTCAAAATTTGGTCTCACCTTCGAAGTGAGAAAACTAAAACCACTTAGTGAGAGACCCTGACTCCCTGGCTCAGTCGTGCGTTCCTAAATTTAAAATAAGCAGGATTGAAAAAACTCATGGCTAAGAAGGCGGAGCTACAGAGGGAGAAGGAGGGATCGATTATAATAACTACATAAAAAAAGGGAAATGACGTTGTAGAGGTTGAAGGTGTAGTACTTATTAGATACATAGTCTACAGTATACTCGTCATCATTTAATTTATAACGGAAGAAAACTAATTCAAGAGAGGATGTAATGCATTTTTGTGTATCTTCACATTCCTCATTATATCACTCCTCCTACGGTAGATAAAATAAAAGAGGCATAACTGATTCTCTTCAGTTTATATTCTATCATTCCAGTTTAACATCCACACCTTACTTTTATGAACGGTAGCTGGCTCAACAATACCTCCATGCTTTGCATTTTCACAAATAGGCTTATGGCTTTCTGTCTTTCTTACTTCACCTAGTCTAAAAGGTGCAATTTTACTAACCCATCCATGATTTTAGATTTACTTCTAACTACTAATACAATTCTACTACTTACAATCTACCATCATTCATCTCACAGTTCAATGCATTATCTTATAGTTTTTTAGGGTGAATACCTGGACAAAATAGCCTTTGACCAATTTATTCTAACTTATCCCCTCTAGTTTAGCTTGGTAAAAGGTACACAGTTGCAAGTACAAACTATTCTATGCTACATTGAATTTACATCAACCTCTAATTTCCATCTTACTTTTAACATAGCTTCATCCATGAACACGTTACACCACCTTATGTAAGTAATCTTCCACATCTACATATTCTAGCAACTTTCTATTTTTGGTATAAAAGTCTTTTACCGCTATCAACATGCTTCACGCGTAGATGTGTGATATCTGTCCATCCGTTATTTGCCATTATGATACTTATAGCCTCATTTATCAAATTTACATATTCCAATTGTTTTCCCCATATTGTTCATCTGTATTATTTCCTTTTATAAAAAGTTATCTGTTAAAACGTGAGCAGCTACCTCTCCTATTATTCCAAAAATTCCTGTCGCCTTTCCACTTTCCACCTAATTACTCTCCTAATATCCTCGCAAGTTACTCCCACAAGCATTCTCAATTTTATATTATACATTCACATCCCTGAACATTATTCTCTCCATTTGTTTATTAGACCCCTTTTTAGGTTCCATAGAATTCTTGCTGAACCCCTTCCTTAGAATTTTATTATCAGCTTTTACTCAATATATTTTTCCTCTTGTCAATCCTATGTGCCCTTCCCTATCTTAGCACAGAAGCTTCTCTATAGTCAAACAGATTTCTCATATTTTTTCTTGCACCAAGTATTTTAACATGTCATATTGCTTCTAGTCTATTTCAATAGCCTTTTATACCCATAAGTCATCGCCGCTGATTCTGGCAAATTTAGAATCTAACATAATTCTCATCAACGCCGATTATATGTATAAGATTATCATTTTAGCAAGAATAAAATGTTCATTTAACTAGACCCGCCACCGTTTTGTTAAGGGAACCGATTAAAACTACCGATATATGTATGCATTATTTATTCAAAATGAAAATTTCTAAAAGTTTGCCGCATTATAGAATGGGTTTTTTTTTTTTTTTTTTTTTTTCTTTTTTTTTTTTTTTTTTTTTTTTTTTTTAATTCCAAACAAGAATGTCCGGCAATTGCTATTATTCGTGTTAATAATTTTTCTTTAGTTTTAGACACAAAACGTCATGTAATTCATAATTCAATGTTCACTAACATAATAGAAAACAACTCGAAATTCACGATCAGTTTTCAAAGATGTTTAGATACTACCCTAATGAGTCTAATTCCTGATAATTTCATTTCAAACATGGCTATTCACCTAAGTGAATATTTCATTGTTAGTTTCGACTTTCCCATAATCATTAATTTGTTCTTATGAATAAAATCTTGACTGTTAGTTATCACTTATAACACAATACAAAAACAAATGATCCTTGTCAAAAACGTTATATTTCATATCTGATATATTTCACTAGAATCTAGTCTATTGTGATTTTTTTTATCCTTTCAAAGGATACAGTTTATACGACACGAGAGATTTAGCAAAAAGAAATATAGACGCAACTGGTAGATGAATCTGTCCTTTGAACAAGACTGAAGTTTTTCAATCTATCTTCAACTGTAATTGAAGAATAATATTTTTATTTCAAGGCATTTAATCCCTTGTCAGCTTATAGTGGTATAAATCTGCGACAGTATAGTGAATGACTTGGGAAAAATGCAGGTTCCAATTAGTAAAGGATTTTATCCTTTATTCTAACTCTTGATGACCGTTCGGTGAGAACTTTAAGTTCTGGTGAAAGTTGAAAGAACCAACTCAAGGATATACCCAAAGTCATAAATATTACTTCAATCGTGATTAAATAGTCTATCTCTCTCTCTCTCTCTCTCTCTCTCTCTCTCTCTCTCTCTCTCTCTCTCTCTCTCTCTCTCTCTCGGGTCTGGGCACCAAAAAGTAAATTATACATTACGGCTGGCAAATTACATAACCTACCGAGTTCCAAACTCACCTGTTTGTGTTCACATAGGTCTGTTACACTTGAATAATACCTGAGCTCTGAGAAATTATATAACTCCCAGACTTTAATATATAAAAATACTGAATATCAAAAGGTCTCTTACGGACATTCAAAACAAACTGGGTAATTATTATTAAGAACTATTGAAAAACAACTTCTTAACTTCTTACTTTGGCTCTTTAACGGGGATACGAGAGAGCTCTGTACGAAATATGCGTGATGAAAATAATACAAACTTTACAAAAATAAATATACTCTCTAAAAATTCACAACATTGTTACGGAAAGCATTTACTTATATACTTATTTACGCTGATATATATACATCTAATAAAAGACGATTTACAAAAAAATAAAATGAAAAAAAAAACACTAAAAAGAAACCGATATAAGAAATATGATCTTTAATGTTCCACTAAAAAAAAAATACAACATCAAGTTTCTTTGTAAAACTTATATGAAACTTTCAATAGCATACATAAATATATTAAACAGGGTGATCTACAAAATGTAAGGTAAGAAAGCGGGCTGCGTAAATATTTCAGTAAGATACAAAAACTGTAATAGAAAGATAGCTAGATAGATAGACAGGTAGGTAGGTGGCTAGGTAGACATATAGATAGAGCAGGAAATCTTTCCCTGCTCTCTTTTATTTTTCAATATATTAGTACCAGTCTAACTCACCCATTGTCTTCAAGGAATAAAAAGATATCTCCCGAAGAGGAATTGGCCTCTTCTTTGCTTTATTGCACATTTTTTCTGCCTGTCACAGTTTCTTTATTTTTTATTTTCTTACATTAGATTTTTCTCACTTAGTCAAGCCCTTTCCTACAGCAAGTGTGCAGATAGGCATGCTAGTAAATATTTTTTGCCAGTACAAACGCATACGAATTTTCTCTTGTACCAAAATGAGTAACTTTTTCATAAAAAGAAAAAAAAATCAGGATATTTTCCATGGAAATATTTTTTATATATACTTACGGATAAGATACTTAAATAAATATGCTTTTGTGATTTACTTATGAAGGGCTGCTTTTACTAAACTGTAATCTCTTATTGTATCGTTATTTTCCAAATCATGGAACTAATCTTGTGTTACCATATTTATATTAATCCATATAAGGTACTCAATTCATTCCTGGGTGTTGCTAATTAAAAATTCATATGCTAAGAGAGATAGGAAAACATTGCAAGTTTTACGTACTTGAGAACTACAGTAGATGATTAAAACTTTTACCTTTCTTAACACTACTTTTTCTTCTTATACAAAGGGGCATTCACATCTTCAGGGTTTCTACAATGCATATGGTATAGTAATGAATGTTTCGCTAAAGCCTGTAATATATTCATCTTTATAAAAAAAAAAAATTATAAAAATATTTATATACAAGGAAAGAAGAGGTGAGAAGTAAGGTATATGCAATAACAAAGGTAATCTTAATTAAATTCGAAGCAGGCCTTGCCTTTTTCAGTCTGCCACTTAAATATACAGGCGGCAACTACCGCTCTTCTATCACGGAAAGATACTTATATTATTATCGTTGAAGGAAGGTAAGCCGTGTCCCTCCACGAGGCTATAACGTGATGGCCCCTTTCTTTGAGTCATATGAAAAAGCTGACACCAAACTCAGGTGTTCAATGGTTGGTGATCATATGCATCTGTCTCACCGATTGCCTTCTTTCCTCGTGCTAATAATAATAAAAATAATAATAATAATAATAATAATAATAATAATAATAATAATAATAATAATAATAATAATAATAATAATAATAATAATAATAATAATAATGATGATGATGATAATATCTATATGTAAGGCTTTTAGTCTTGAAGTATCCTTTCAATATTGCAGTTGTTCGGAATTTTCAATCCAGCGTCCACTTTTATTCCTCGCTCTTGTGATTGTTTGCCAAATTCTAATGCCTGTGAATTTTCCTATACACAATTTTGAAGTTGAGATGCATTACACAAAATGGGTCTATTCTTCTCTACTGATTTTAAAGGTAATGAAGTCCTTTCAATGTTATTGCAGATGAGAAGGACCAGGTTGTTCAGTAAATTGTTAAGACATCTTATCACATGGTCCATTCACCCAAACTCTTTCCTTACAATTAATATGACACACAGTAGAAATATAACATATTTTTTTTTAATTTAATTTCTAGAAATTTCGGGTTCATGGTGGGATAATCATCTTTCCTGGGCAATCGATATTCATATACCTGCTCAAATGTACTATCTTTCTTCTCTTTCCCAAGTCTGTATAATTTTTACATCAGGATACAACAGGACTGGCTTATTTTCATGAATGAGAGTTATTCGAATTCATGGATATTCACACTTTACTACCATATTTACAAAAGAAAATTATACTTTTGGAGGTTAAATTTTCTAAGCGTATTATGATTATCTTTGATGAAATGTTCTCATCCTACTGTTTTTCTTTATTTACACAAACGCATAAATAGTCAGTTTCCTCTTTCAGTGCAAAAATGATTACTGTACACACCTATTTTTTTTTTAAGTAATAGTGAAATCTTTGCATATGTACATTCCCTACTTTCGCTTTCAAATGCTTTGACCTTGATGAATTTATATCGTATATGGATAGTTGTCTCGTTGCAATATCATGCTTTTGATAATTTTTTTTTCTTATTATTTTTGGGTAAACCATACAGAAACTACTTATAATCTGGTGATACCTGTAGGCCCAGATAAGTAGTTTTATCACATTGTCTCATGATACTTCTGATCCGTTTTAATCATGCATTCATATATACAAATCCATTTTTTTTTTATTTAGCGAGACAAAATAATTTGATTCGCACGCTAGAAGAATCATATTATATTCTTGGGTATGCTTGACTGGAAATTAAAATAGGAAAACCCTATGGAATAATCTTTTTTATCAATGTTCAAAGAATTTGCCTTTCAATCGCCAAAGAAATTTCTTGCTGTTTAGAAAGTCCATATGATATCAGAAGTTAACGCAAAGGGAAAATACAATTTTAAATAATAATCTTCATATTATTTTTGTTCTTATATAAATATTGACATAAACACAATAAGACCGTGTCTTCATTCTTCAATTTAATCCTATTTTTTTTTTTTTTTGGGGGGGGGGGGGGCTTGGAAATGCAGAGAATCTGGTGGAATCTAGTTAAGTATCAAATATAGAGATTAGAAAAATCACGCTAAAAATAGGATTTGCAAACAGGAATGGTATTAAAATCCAAATCCTAAACAAATTAAATCTGGAGTCATTCATATGTTTGAATGATCCCTCCTTCAAAATGAATTAATTTCATTATTGTCGAATTTTGTATTAAGTGCAGCGATTTCAGAGCATTAAAGGATACGTGGCATGTTTCTTAAGTATTTTACTTACCTTGCAAGTGTTATACATTCACGATATAGTAATGAAGTCTGGGAACATTTGGCATATATACTTGGAACCTACGTCAATTAGAGATATTCTTCAAAGCTAAATTTACAAGAAATCCTATCAAATAAAGGGACATATTGTATAAAAAAAAATCCACGAAGCTCCAATAACTACAGAGAATTTGAAAAAGTAATTTAATTTTGAATAAGAACATTATTTCATTATCTTTTAAGATAAATAATGCATGGAGAACATTATTACTGATTAATCATTCCAGTAATTTTCGTATACCTGAGATCATTAATAGTTTAAATAACCTTAGAAATATTACAACTTATAAAAAGTTTAATAATTTTAACAAAGACGCAGTAAAGAAGCACAAAATAAGAAGTTATAGTCTAAGTATACGTGTGGATATCAGAAATGGTACATTTGGCAAGGAAGAATAAATCTTAGGGTCAAAGAGGTGGATAGTTAATACATCTCAAAGAGAAAGCATTAAAAATACACGAGGTTAAGATAAGTCCATACTGCTTATAACAGAGTACGATGCCAAATTATCATATATTGGAAACCAATAACTTTCGTGTCAGAGGTTGGATTAAACGTTGATGAAGAAAAATAGCTAAACCGGAATCTGAATCATATCTTTGAAAAGATGGAGCCCAGATAATTCATTTCAAAATACTTGCAGAGCTTGATACAAGCTCGATTTCAAAGACTCTGATCTCTAAGAAAAATATATCCAATGGGAATTTGGAATTGATTTGTAAATCATTCACACAGACACACACAGACAAGTTTTTACATATATATATATATATATATATATATATATATATATATATATATATATATATATATATATATATATATATATATATATATATATATATATATATATATATATATATATATGTGTGTACATATATACATAAATATACATATATATATATATATATATATATATATATATATATATATATATATATATATATATATATATATATATATATATATATATATATATATATATATATATATATATATATATATATATATATATATATATATATATATATATATGTGTGTGTGTGTGTGTGTGTGTGTGTGTGTGTGTGTGTGTATAATGTATATATACCAAATGATAGGATATAATATGTAAATAAACAATCTTTAAATATCTGGGCTAAGACATCCATTCCATGGTGATCACATAAGAACTTACTAAAGCCTAGCACCTTAGAATTATGTTGCATCATTATGTAAACCGAGTGCGGAGAACTCGGTTGGTAATGGGCGTTCTTAATTCCGCCAAGTGCTGAGAAAGGCACAGCTCCCCTCGAGCAACCATCCACCTCCCTCATTGCAAGGAATTAGAGGAACAATTAAAGGGGAAAGAAAAGGAGGAGAGAGAAGGAAGACACGGAACAAGTATCTTATCTAGTCGGGATTCCTTATGGTCAATCTCCGCCAACGCCCAAAGGGGATAATGATTAAGCTGCGAGGAATAAGAAGAAACACGGGGGAAAAAATAGAGAAGTAGGAGACGATGATAGTGATAATCTAGAAGATGAAGAAAGAGAGAAGGAGGAAGAAGTGCTCGCCGAGTTGATAGTCGTACCTTTTTTTCTCTCCTGGTGATTCAAGAAAAGTGAAATGACATAATTAGAAACGGATTAAAGGGAGATCTGAGATCAAAGATTACTACATTTTATATGAATCACATCTAGAATGACCTTAAATATTCTATTTATCGAATTACACCCCAATAAAAGGAATCAGGAAACAAAATATGAAGCAAAACAAAAAGAAAAATATCAAAAGTCGAAGCACGTAATGAAGAAGGATTGGGATAAGGAATTTCAAAACTCCTACTTAGAAATGGAATTATAAATAATTAATCATCAAGCTCTTATGGTTATCAAAGGCCAGAAGATAAAAAGACACTGACCTAGATAGTATAGTAAGAGTAAAGTATATAATCTAGAATGGATAAGAATTATGAGGAGTTTCAGTAATCATAGAGAAATTATGGCTAGTAATTCCATGTGAAGTATATTCAATATGAAGAAGTAAAAGATCAAAAATTAACCTCCTCTC
>NC_090731.1:122530918-122538418 GCF_036898095.1 Palaemon carinicauda
AATAATAATAACTTTCAGACATGAATTAAAACTATAAATAAAAATGTTTAAGGACGTTAGACGCCTAGAAAATATAAGGATTTCTGCCTACATTTGAACCCTATGCCACAAAATTTTCACTTTGTCTAAACTCTTAAAGAGTAAAGAATGAATACGGTGTTTATTAAAGGATTATAGCTAGAAGATGATTCCTATGAGATTTGATAACAAAAAAATTAAATCATACACCATTAATTTTTATTATTTCCAATCTCAAAAAAAAACATTATGAAATATTCTCTTTTTAGGCTACAAACTTTGAAAATTATTAACATGATGCCTAATTAAGGTAAAAATACAATGGCGTTTGATGGAATTCATTCAAAAAAAAAAAAAAAAAATACTTTACCTTACTGACCAAATGGAGAAACATTATGGAACGTTGTTTTACGTATTGGCTCAGATCAAAGTTGGAACCGGATGAACAAAATAAAATGTTTATTTCGAGCTGAAATTCAACCTTTGGAAACACCTTAATTGCAAATGTAAGGCAATATTAAAGGGATATATTATGATGTGCGTAAAAATTAAGAAATTTTCGTTAGAAACCTAATTACTGAATTGATCAAAGTACCTGAGTTATGCTAACATATTCACTTATACTCATGCATATATATATATATATATATATATATATATATATATATATATATATATATATATATATATATAATATATATATATATATATATATATATATATATATATATATATATATATATATATATATATATATATATATATATATATATATATATATATATATATATATATATATATATATATATATATATATATATATATATATATATTTGGGCTCAGGCCATGTCGTCCTGATGGAAGTTCCTTTAAGGTAGCTTCTTAGGGTATATTTGACTACGGTGATATTCCCAGAGAATTTACCTTAAGGTATCAAGATATTCTGACGCCTGGAGCGATTATCCCTAAATAAACTTAACATGGGATATCGCATAATATCAGAGGACGTATTCTTGACACGCCACATAGCTATCTTCACCCCGAATAGAATTAACATTTTGTGGGGTCAAAGTAGCAAGAAAACGAAAAACGAGAATGAAAGGAGATCCGTTAATAAGGTACCTCTCCTATCCCGCTTCGAGTGTGTACACAATGCCGCCGACGGCGCCATCTTTATTCCTTTTTCTGTAGCTCAACAACTCGGTGTTTTTACCTGTGTTTCTCTTGATATTGGGATATTTTCAACGTTATGATGCTTTCTCCATCCTCTTCTGCCTCTGGAAAGTTGAGTATTATCTTTATTATGTATTAATGTAAGCTCTTGGTGTTTTGAAATAATCGAAAGCGATATTAACGTTTACAAGAGCGGTTGCCTACCGGAGGCGTTCTGGACGCTGTCGCTCACCATGCATGAGTCATTTAGTTAGCTAGAGCGATGTTCCCGGTCCTTATCATGGATAATTCTATCTGTTTAGCTTTACAATGGGAATTCTTTATATGATACCGTTAGTATTTCTGTTTCGGCGATTGAGGTAACCAATCATAGCCTACGCTAGGCTTCGTTGCCTAGGCATTTGGCTCTAGTACTTTCATGCATGATATACAGATTTACGAGTGTTTTAAAATTTATTTAAGCTATAGGCAGTTTTATACATATAAGATATTGTTGATATTTTCTTCCAAAATTGTATACGAGAGAGTTTTGGTGATTTAGGTAATCGATTCTCTCCGCACCTAGGCTAGTAGCCTATGGGGCTTTAATTTACTTTCGCACACTTCCCTGGTTGTTCTTTTCTCCTCTGGAGATTAAGTGTAATCCCTTTTCCCTCTGTATTAAGACTAAGGCTTAACCCTAATGGATTTATCTGAATAAACATTTGGATATAACTATATTAGGGTGTTTCTGTTCTATTCCTGTAACCAGAGAATCTGGCTTCAGATGTGGGCAGAACATCAGAGTAATTAGTCTGGGGTCTGTTTCTTTCTAGCATAGAGAATGAGATTCCTTTTCTAGGTTAGGAGCAGACATAGGAGGCTTAGCCTCCCTAGACCACATCTGAAGGCTACTGTACGAGATGATTCCTACTTCTAGTGATCTAACAGACTAGTCCAGTGTTGTTGTTCTCGGATTGAAGGATAAGATTCTTCATTTCCTTGTGAATAACTACATCAAACTTTGTTTTAGTATTGAGGTAGGTGGCAAGCATTACTGACCTCCCTTCCATAGATAATCCCTAGGCTAGGATGAGCTTTCTTGGCCGTGGGATGATCTCATACTAGAGCAGATTTTGTAAGACCCTCTTCTCCCTTTCCCCCCTATCCTTAGTAATGGCCTAGCTATTACAACTCTTGGCCGTCGTTCTACATTTGTACCTAGGGTATGTTAACATGTGGAACTGGCTCAGTCCTTTGCCGGCCGGCAGAGGCCTAACTTTTGCAGAGTGTTCTCCAGACCTCCCTTGGTCTTACATCCATGTCTGTAAGTAGAGCCCAGCAGGTAATGGATAGAAGGAAGCCTGAATTTTACATTCTCCCCTTCCTTATGTTCACTGTATCTGGATGGCGGGCTGTTAGGCAGTGCAGTCTTATATCCTTACATCCATTCTGTTTTTATTTTAGTGTATATACCCCTAGCCCGGCTGCCGGCTTAAGTGGCCGGCAGCCGGGCAGGTGGAAGTTCTCTGGTTTTTTTTACTGCCGGCCGGCAGAGGTCGCCTACCATTGCCGGCTGGCAACAGAAGCTAAACATAAGATCTGCCAGCTGCTACGATTAGCGGCCGGCAGCCGGGTGCTAGTGTTTATAGTTGTCGGCCGGCAGAGAGTGCCGGCCAGCACACACAACTGAACCAGCGATCTACCGCCCAGTAGTATAAAGGTATTATACCTTGGAAGTATATTAAGGTACCTGCCGGTCGGCATACGCCAGGTTTTTATATTGTATACAGTAGCCAGTATTTTTACAGTATAGCATATACTGCATGGAGAAAACTATAGTATAGAATATATTGTAACACTAAGTTCTTCCAACATACTTGTGTTGTCTTGTACAGCCTTTTGTTGAGACTGTACAGATGAAGAAAGTGAGTTCTTTCTTTATTAATTATCCAGTATATTAAAATTTTATATAATGGTGTGAGCTACACCTACATTTTCCTCTGAGAAATATCTTGAAGGTTATTCTAGAATAAGATTTAACCTAAATTTTATAATCTGGAAGGTTACAGTAATTGGCTTGGCAGGAAATACAAGAGTGTGTCTTTCCTTCTTTCCTTTCTAGCTTAGTTATTTTAAGCTATATATATATATATCAACATTAGTTATCCAGTGATATGTTTTTCACTTGATACTCATGGAATTTCTTCTCTTTACAGGAGGACCATCCAAAGTGCGGGAGCATGTTCTGCAACGTCTGCAGCAAAAACTTCTGCGGACATGAGTTGTGCAGGAGGCACGCAGCATGCGCACTCTCCAAAGGTGATCTCCGGTATTGGGACCCTCAGGTATGTACTATTTGCACTAACCTGAAAACTGAGGCCTTTGACGCTCCTAAGTCGGCGGAGTCAAGGGACACAGCTAGGGAAAAGCTTCGAACCTGGGTGAGAGGGTTCCAGAAGAATACTTCTGGCCCCTATCTTCCAAGCGAGAAGATGAGGGCTTACCTTTTTCCTAAGGCATCGGCGGATGCAGTGATTCCTCAGCCTCATGCGGAGATACCATTAGTTCAGATTCCGGTTGATTCTGAAGTCCTGGACGCCCCACAAGACATCCAACTGGACGATAGGATGTCTGAGGTGTCTGAGTACACTGAAAAGGACCTTCTGGCAGAAGACCAAGAAGAGGAGCTGACCCAGGCTCCGGATACTGAGGAGGAAGAAATCGACGAGGGGTCGGTTACATTGGTTCAGGCCCCTGAACCTGTTCCCTCAACATCGTCTGCTATCCCAAATGATCTGGGAAGGACTCTCTCTTCCATCGTTGAAATGATTCAACAGATGCAGAAGAAGAACGATTAAAAGGAAGCTACAATGAAGTTGGGGATGCGGAGACTTGCAGCATCACGTGGGCCCTAGAAGAAGCTTAATGTGAAGGATCTTTCTTTGTGCTCGGATGCTAATCCTTGTAGGTATGCCAAGCATATGCCTAAGACAACTGGGAAGATTGTCACATCGGAGAAGTTGGGTTAAATTCCCTTTGAAGAAGTGGAATTCTGGCCCAACAAGGAGTCTTACCCGGACTGCTATGCCCATCTTAGGAAGGAGCCAGCCTCAAAGGAAGAGACGGAGCCGAAGGAGGTCATAGTTTTTGACCATAGTAAAGCACAGGCTTTACTAATTAGCTCAATGAAAGAGAGGGATTTCACAAACTCAAAGGTACCTGCTTTAAGTAA
The DNA here is from genome assembly GCF_036898095.1 of Palaemon carinicauda. Classification (NCBI taxonomy): domain Eukaryota; kingdom Metazoa; phylum Arthropoda; class Malacostraca; order Decapoda; family Palaemonidae; genus Palaemon; species Palaemon carinicauda. The sequence continues at coordinate 122,535,324 of NC_090731.1, forward strand.
GAAGCATCCTTCATTTGTGGCTTCTCCTACCAGAGCCTTTCCCTTTATGGAGAAGGGTTTTAAGGCTGCCTTGAAGGCGGTTGAGGCAGGGAAACCATGTCCCTCCTTGGAGGAATGTAAATCTCTGTCCCTGACCTTACCCATGGACCAGAAAGACTGGAAGGACGTCCATCTTACCTTCTCAGTCGGGAAGTTGGAGGCCGATATTGCCAGACGTCAGTTCGGTGAAGACCTTCCAAAGCTGTCAGATTTTCTCTTGCGCAGGGGAGCAAGAGACAAAAGAGAGACTTGCTCCATCGATGTCATTACAAACGACTCAGAAAACGATAGCAAGTGACCCCAAAGTCCAAGATATGTTTATGGTAGTGGCCAAAAACCATCTGGCCACAGTAACAAAGAACCTCTACAGTTTCATCAATGCTAGGAGAGCTTGTAGAGAGTTAGTGTTCGCCTCGGCTGCAGTGAGGCATAAACTGAGGAAACTGATCTTCTCTTGCATATGGGGTAAAGGCATCTTCCCTAATGAAGTGGTCAAAGAGGTAGTGGATAAGGCCGCCACAGAGAATAGATACCTTCTCCAGAAGTGGGGCCTAACTCTTAAAAGAAAGTCTTCCCCGGATAAGGGTCCCCAACTAAAAGGAAGACTAAGAAACCTAGGCTATCCTCTCGGCCAGCCAAACCTTATAAGCAGCAGCAGCAACAACTTCCCATGACCACAGTGCCTCAGATGGTGGCACAAACCCCAGCCACGTACCAGTTGGTACCTCTAGCCGTGACAACTCAGTTACCGGCATTTAAGCCAGCATTCGAAAGGCAGACAACTACCTCTCGCCCAAGAGCTAGAGGAACAGCCAGAGGTTCATCTAGACGCCCTTCAAGAGGAAGGGGGTTCAGGGGAGGACACGGTCAAGGAGGTAAGGCCTCAGGTCAACAACAGCAGAAGTGAAACGCTTCCAGTAGGAGGGAGACTTCATCTTTTTCGGGATCGCTGGACCTTCGATCCCTGGGCCCACAGCCTAATCAAGAATGGACTAGGTTGGAGCTGGTACAGCACTCCACCTCCGTTCCCACAATTCTTCCAACACTCTACCCACGTTCTGGAAGAATATATTCGAAAACTCTTGGAGAAAAGAGTAATTCTAAGGGTAAAGTCCATCAAGTTCCAAGGAAGGCAGTTTTGTGTTCCAAAGAAGTACTCAGAAAAACTCCGAATCATTCTGGACTTGTCGTCCCTCAACAAGTTCATAGTAAACTACAAGTTCAGGATGTTGACACTTCAACACATAAGGACCTTACTACCTAAACGGGCATTCACCGTCTCTATAGACTTGTCAGACACTTATTGGCATATTCCAATCAGTCGTCACCTCTCCTCCTACCTAAGGTTCAAGCTACAACGAAGAGTCTATGCCTTCAGAGCCATGCCATTCGTGCTAAACATAGCCCCAAGGATTTCCACGAATCTTGCGAATGCAGCTCTCCAGCAATTACGCCTAAAGGAAATCCAAGTAGTGGCCTACGTGGACGACTGGCTGGTGTGGGCAACATCCAGGACAGAATGCATGCAAGCTTCCCAACAGGTGATCCAGTTCCTGGAACATCTAGGATTCAAGTTCAACAGAAAAAAGTCTCGACTTTCTCCATCTCAAAAGTTTCAGTGGTTGGGAGTCCACTGGGACTTACTGTCACACCAACTTTCCATCCCTGTAAAGAAGAGGAAAGAAATAGCAGGTTCTGTCAAGAGAATACTAGAATCCAAAAGGATATCAAGACGCGAACAGGAGAGAGTGCTGGGCTCGCTTCAGTTTGCCTCAGTAACAGACCCATTGCTAAGAGCACAGCTAAAGGATGCAACCGGAGTTTGGAGAAAATATGCATCAAACGCGTGAAGAGATCTGATAAGACCAATACCGACTCGTCTGCGAACGCTTCTCAAGCCGTGGTCCAAAGCCAAGCAACTGAAGAAATCTGTACTTCTTCAGCCACTTCCCCCCTCAATGACTATTCATACAGATGCTTTGAAGGAAGGATGGGGAGGTCATTCTCACCGGAAGAAAGTCCAAGGAACTTGGTCCAACCTATTCAAGAAGTTTCATATAAACTTTCTGGAAGCCATGGCAGTACTTCTTACATTGAAGAAAGTTTTTCCTCGCCACTCGATCCACATAAGATTGGTACTAGACAGCGAGGTGATAGTGATATGCTTGAAACGACAATGATCGAGGTCACCTCGAATCAACCAAGTGATGTTGGCCATCTTCCAGCTAGCGGAAAAGAAGAGATGGCACTTGTCAGCAGTTCACCTTCAAGGAGTCCGCAATGTGATGGCGGACGCTCTATCCAGGCTCTCGCCGATAGAGTCAGAATGGTCCCTGGAAGCCTGATCATTCTCTTTCATCTCGAGTCAAGTCCCGGGACTGCAGATAGACCTATTTGCGAAAAAGGACAAGAAGTTATATCTTTACGTGTCCCCGTACGAGGATTCTTTAGCGGAAGCAGTGGACGCTATGTCCCTCGACTGGAACAGATGGTCCGGGATTTACCTGTTCTCTCCGCACAATCTTCTACTGAGGGTCCTCGACAAACTGAGATCTTTCATGGGGAAAGCGGCAATAGTGGCTCACAAGTGGTCGAATAGCGTTTGATTCCCTCAGGCAGTAGAACTACAGCTGAAGTTTCTACCGCTACCAGATCCAGATTTTACTCAGCGAGTTAAGAAGTCGACTGTCTTCGCTTCATCACAGAAAACCCGGAACCTGCAGCTCATGATTTTTTCTCCCTAGCGGTGAGAAAAAGATTCAGGATATCAAGAGACAGTATAGACTTTTTAGAGGAATATAAGTCCAAATCTACCAGAAGACAATATGTGTCATCATAGAGGAAGTGGGTGTCCTTTGTCAAGGCGAAGAATCCACAAAAGATCTCAACGGACTTCTGCTTATAATTCTTCATCTACCTGCATGGTCAAGGTTTAGCACCCAACACAATCGTGTAAGTCCGCCTTGACAAGACCTATTCTATATGCCTTCCAGGTCGACCTCTCTAATGACATTTTTAACAAAATTCCGAAGGCCTGTGATAGGCTCAGACCATCA
>NC_090731.1:122543418-122563418 GCF_036898095.1 Palaemon carinicauda
ATCCTGCTCAAAATAAACATAACATGTATTAAGTGAGCGAGCTATTGTTATGATATCCTTGTTCTTTGTTTGGGTACTGGCTAAAAAAATCCGACCATGCTGTGTTAGTTGAATGAAAGGTACATGTTTTACAAAGGCTCCAATCCACAATCATTATTGCTAGAATAAACCTTTTCTTCAAGCTGACTACAATATTAACAGTAGAAATGCTGATCCTCTCAATGCACATTTTGATTATTTCAGGAAATCATTTAACTTGTTTTTTCATTGAAAACTTCTTTTTTTCCATACCTCCCTTTAAAAGTCATTCAGTAAGGCATTAGTGCTTTGCAAAGAAACATGCAAATATTTTACTTAGCCCCAATGCGAGGAGTGTCATGTCTGTCCGAGGTGTAGGTACTAAGAAAGAGGCAAGGTGAATACAAGTAATATTTATTCAAAAGATAAAGAGGTCTTATACAAACAGTTGAGGGCAACGATGTCACAAAAAAAAAAGATAAAAAAAATAATATTGTGAAACATACCATGGCAAGCTTAAATAGATTTTTCTGTAATTAGTGCGGGAGAGAGCGACAGATAAAAAGGCAATAGCATTACAGTGTAAGAGCGCGTATTAAACACGTACGTTACATGACTCCCCCCACCCTTAAAAAGACACGTATGTGAAAATAGGGCTCCCTGGTTTAGAGAGACATCAAAGCTACTTTGATAACACGATTAAAACGGTCAACCATTCTGTTGGTTGCAAGGTTTAAGGCGCCTGTGTGTTGTAGGGGGATGCCGAGGAGATTTCCTAATGATATTCACAATTGAGAAGTGAAAGTGGTGCCCATGTAAGAAGTAATAAGCTCGGGAATACCAAATCTCGCTATCCACCCTGAGAGTTAGGTGGATGAACACGGGGCTGGCATTGCAGTTTGCATGGGTATAGTTTAGGCCAACTAGGGGAGCGGTTAATAACAGTAAACACAGGTAATGGTGTCGTGTTGATGTAGGTAGGGGTCCTTTTCGTTAAGGTAATTCTTGGCAAAACGACGCTGCAGTTGAGAGAAGGTGGCTACTCCTGAATCCGTACATCGATGTTATTTTGAAGTTTTGCATGAAGTATTGGAGCGGACCCAATGTTCAAAATGCTTAGTAATGCCGTGCCAAATGCACTTCGTCTTCCGTAGCCGTGCAGTATTAGATAGGCACGAGGGATGTTAGAGGCCCTGGATGAAACCAAACACCTGCCGGTGAATTGGAGCAGGTATCCATGTTCGTGGTCTACCAGTACTGACGTCACAGAGGAGGGTGGCATTGGAGTCGTCAAAGGCAACGTCTTCCCAGTGAAGGGATGTTGACCTACATGCTTGATACTCTGGATCTTTGTGTTTACTTCTGCTAAGGTGATGTAATCCAATCCCAGATGAATGGCGGCCAATGTGTTTCTTGACAGGGCATCGCCGACGGGATTCATTTTCCCAGGGACGTGTTGAAGGGTACATTTGTGTTCAGCCACGGTGGAGAGAAAAAAAACAACAACAGGTGCATTACATTATATGAGCGTGTTTGAAACACGTGCGGTAAAGGTGCAGCTTTTTTAATGTCTGTTAGTATCAAAAATACTTGGAAATATTGTGATAGATAGTTCTGCTTCTGGGAACTTTGTTTTTCTTTTTAGTACTTTAATATCGATTTTTTACTTTCATTAACAAACTAATGACGTTTTTATATATATGCGATCGAGTGATATACCAATCAACATAGCTTACTATAACAGTTCATACAAATGATTCAAATTGGAAAGTAAATCAATATGATCGATCTAAAATGATATCTTACATTTTTTATTAATTAGTATTAGGTGATATCCTTCATGATGAATATTTTTTTTTTATTCTGTTTCTCAACTTGTCCAATAAGGTTCAAAACTTGATCATGTGTTCAATAATTCTTAAACTGAACCACCGTCTTTCGTTAGCCTATATATACTTTCAGCAGTGACAGAAAATAATCTCACAACTTAGAGCTTGAAATCTGTATTTGTATTCCGTCAACTGGAAAAATACGTAGACACTGTCATCTTAGCCAAGTTTCAACTATTTGCAAAACATTAACGTTAACAACAGCCATAGTATGGATTGCCATTTTTGGGTGGTATGCGGCGCTTGATAGAGCTTTTCATTGTCAAAATAATTTGAGCTTTTACCTGCGAGCTCTACGAAATGATTCTTGTGAAATCATATTTCTAGCAAGGAAAAAAAAAATTAACAATTTTTTTTTATTCAATATAATCTTAGAATTAAGTACGAACCTGCATTTCATTGAAAAGAGAGAGAGAGAGAGAGAGAGAGAGAGAGAGAGAGAGAGAGAGAGAGATTTTCTTCCTAAAATATTCCCGTGAAGCAATACCACGTAGTGTAATTAGTTGTTGAACACACCATAGGTTTTTGCACAACGAATAAAAAAAAAAAAAAAATCAGCTCTGAAAATGAAGCAGTGGTATATGGACTATCATAGAAGTCAAAGCTCAACTACAAGACTTGGCTTCACGTGGCAGATTAGTAACGTCATCAAATAGATTGAATGATTAGGCGTCTTAGCCGTACGACTTGGCAATGGGGCCGGGAGGCCATTCATCACCAAGGTGGAACAGTGGAGACTGCATTTGATGCATGAAGTGAAACGTTAAAGAGGTTGGACAGCTAAATAGAAGAATGGAACGGGGACGGACGAAGTTGAAGACTAAAAAGTGAAGGCAGCTAAGGCCGAAGGGTCACTGCCAAAACACTCGAGTATTGCCTACAGTGCACTGCGTGAATGTGCACTGACACCAGGACTTCCTCCCATCCACCAAGCGAAACTAACCATGCAACTTAATTTCCCTGTCATTGCCGGAAAACGTTCTTGCGGGATCCCAGTTTTTACAATGGAGACCAACTTGTTTCCTGGCATTGCATACTAATGAATTTAGCTCATGATAAAATTCCTTGAAGAATAAACCAATGGCTATTCGAATTTGACTAAAGACCACGAGCCAAAAATTCTATGAAAAATAGATATTTTGAAAATTATTCATTTCGTATTAGCTTTGATGTTTGATCAAATAAATCCTTATAAACAACGGAAAATATAAATAATCAATGTTTAACAGGACCAGGAAATTTTAGAAGTTTGGTTAAACGGGTGAGATTGAAAACATGTTATCTGTATTCCCCTAATTAATTTATAAACATACTCAAATATTCATTTTGAGCGGGACTATTATTTTTCACTATGGGAGACACGCTAACCTCAAGATGTTGAAAAAGAAAATCAGTTCTAAGCTGAGAATGGAATTCTTAATTCTTAACATTAATGTCTACGCCGATCTTCTCTTTCTTCTTCAATTCAATGTTTGTCTGAACGTAGCCAAATAATTGTTAAATACATCTGGTGAAGTCCTTTGTTCCTTTGCACTGAATCCAACTAACCTCTTCTTCTCTTCGGCAGCATGAAAAGGATATAGTTCACGACTCGGAACTATAGCTGAAATTCTGTATATTTTAATATAGCAAACACATACACAGATAATTACTATATATATATATATATATATATATATATATATATATATATATATATATATATATATATATATATATATATATATAAATATATATATATATATATATATATATATATATATATATATATATATATATATATATATATATATATATATATATATATATGTATATATATATATATATATATATATATATATATATATATATATATATATATATATATATATACACAGTATATATATATATATATATATATATATATATATATATATATATATATATATATATATATATATATATATATATATATATATATATATATATATATATATATTTATGTATATATACATATATATATATCCATATATATATAAATATATATATATATATATATATATATATATATATATATATATATATATATATATATATATATATATATATATATATATATATATATATATATATATATATATACACACACATATGCATATGTATATATATATTCATATTATTTGTGTAATTTTCTATATATTGGTAGGGAAAATGTTTAAAATATGTATGCCAGCATTTCGATTCTTCTGTCCTATACCGAAAAATTTATTTGTTTATTTATTTTTTTTTTCTTTTGCAAAGGAATGTCATTCTTCAAATGTTACTTTTTTATATTTCAACATTGATAGTGTTATTCGTTAGATGTATTGCAGCTTATACTCTTAGGAGTATAATAATTTTTTCCTAAATATGTTACAAATACATCGTAATATAGAATTCGGTCTGCCTATAATGGTGAATACTTTTCCCCGATGAAAGACTCAAACCTATGACCGATAGAAATAACAATAATCATTTGACTGATTACACAAGCCTAACATTATTCTCATTTTTATCAATTATACGGTATTTTTAACCTATTTTTAACAAGTTTTTATTACTTAAAAAAAAAGTCTCTTTTTACCGTACTTGACATCCAATAGCCTATCATCTTTGATAACCTTTTCCTCGATCCAAAAAAAAAAAAGAAGGAAAAAAAACCCTTCTTATGATTTATTGGCAATGATTTGATATGACTTTGATATCGTTACAGAATAAACCCTGCCTTTAATCAAACTTTTGTATGGAGCAAAACTATATTTGTATTTCCAATAATTGCGATGACATTATAATAATATATGCTTACATTTCCTTCTCTCCAAACTATTATATTCAACTCTGTGCCCAACACCAAATTCCTTGAAAACAACACGATCAGTATTTGTACTAATGAAAAAATAGATGTGGACAAATAATTATCATATATCTTTAATAGCTTAATGCATCATCCACACTTCATCTACTGTATATAAATGAACATTGGCTCTTATTGTTATTGGTATACTCCGTCTCCTCTGGTTCACTTGTAGAGATCATAATCTTCAATGTCTCGTATGTGACTCTCTCTCTCTCTCTCTCTCTCTCTCTCTCTCTCTCTCTCTCTCTCTCTCTCTCTCTCTCGCTCTCTCTCTCTCTCTCTCTCTCTCTCTCTCTCTATATTATATATATATATATATATATATATATATATATATATATATATATATATATATATATATATATATATATATATATATATATATATATATATATATATATATATATATATATATATATATATATAAATATATATATATATATATATATATATATATATATATATATATATATATATATATATATATATATATATATATATATATATATATTTATACATACTTAATGAATTCTTTAACATATATTAAACTAAGAAACAGCTTTATTATCATACATAAATTTACTAAGAAAATAAGGATAGGGTTTATTTTACAACTCATTTACACTCTGAAACGCCCTTATTAACAAACAAAAATTCGAAGTCAGATGAAGCGGCACAGTCAAGCCTTGGCGAAGACGCAGAAATGTGAGCATTTTCTTTTTCATTATTCAATTTCGCTATGTTGATTACGCTGACTATAAGAGCATCAAATTATACCATAGTTTTACACCTACTAGCATACAATTATTATTTCTTAAATGATTTGAATCTGTAATGAATAAGGATATTCTTCATTCAAGGAAATATACGTTACAGCGCTGTCCCAACCTCGCCCCACTAACCATAACTATAGTGATGATTGTTGTCTTGGTCACTTGTACATGGACACGACTTATCATCTATGTGTTTTGATGAAAAGATGAAATCCTAAACAATTTCATAGGTAAACTCATATTACTTCTGATAGTATATGGGAATTTAATAAAATTTTCTAACTAAAAAAAATCACTCCTAATAAGTTAAAAAATCGTTGGACAACCTACCAACTACCAATTTCCTAGCCTCTACCTTCCAAGCATACTTTTTTCACACTCGGAGTCTCCAAATAAACGGATTTTGAGCGAAGCGAAAAATCTACTTTTGGGTGAGATAGCCATGTCGTCGTGATGGAAATTCCTTAAAGTAGCTTCCTAAGGGATATATGTACTACAGTGATATACCCAGAGAATTTTACCTTTAGGTATCCAGAATTCTAACTCCTGTCGCGAATATCCTTAAAATTTCTCCAAAGGATATCGCATAATATCAGCGGACGCATTCTTGACACGCCTCCATAGCAATCTGCACCCCAAACAGTGTTTTTGCTTCGAGGAGGATGTGGCAAAACGGAGCCGTCCAAAGGCTCTCCCCGCTATCGTAATACTATTGGGTATACAACAGCGCCATTCCTCCGACGGCGAACATTCCTTGTAGTATTGAGCGTGGTGTTACAGATACAGTACCACGGGAGGGATACTGTGAAGATCTTTTCTTATAAAAGAGATGGGTGGGTCCATCAGGACGACATGGCCATCTCACCAAAAATAGATTTTTCACTTCGCTCAAAATCCGTTTTTTGGGCTCAAGCAATGTCGTCGTGATGGAAGCATACCAGAGCATTAGTGTATCTATAGATTTTTAATCAGCGCCTTAACCTTATAGCAACCTTTTCTATGGTCATGGGGACTACATGAGACAAGGGACGTTACCATTATTTGTCACCATCACTAACCATAAACAATGTTAGTGTTTCCTGCCTCCTACAGGGAAGAGTCATTTTAGACAGTAGAAAAGGGATCTTGAGGTTAACATACATAGTATGACCAAACATAAGTACACACTGAATATACAAATAGTCTCATAGTTGTATATCTGCTGAAATAACATCAGTGTCTCTTATATCTATTATTTGATGCATACAAATATATGAGGGATACTTACTTTGGTAAGTTGAAGAACTCTGGCGTGTATACATACAATTGTCTGGCGAAGGTGTACGCATTACATTCTAATAGACATTTATTACTAATAAATGACTAAAAGATGTTCAGTTAAACGAATGTAGTATGACAATGGGATTATACCTGTAACAAGTACAGAGACTATATTTCCTTCTTGAAGGAAGAAATGATGAGTGCAACTCTCAGACTGAAAAAAATTATAAAACAATTTCTCTTCATAATTCCTGTACTGGTTACTTCTATCTGCACTGTGTACTTCGTACACCGGCACTAGTGCTATCTGTATAATTCCACACCTGGGATTTTGAAGAGAGCCAGTGTTATCATGGTAACGCTTAATTAAAAAAGTCACACCTAAGAAGGGTGACCTCTTCTCCCTTTAATTGACAGTCCCAGTCAATTAGCTGTTCATCGTAGAATTAGACGGCAGGTTGAATATTCTACCTGGCGTCACCACATATTGCTTCAGAACAGGGATTTGTCTAGCATAGTGTATGTAGAACACTCTGGATGATTCTCATTCGTTACATGTGCGAGGACATGTGAGGTCCCAAACCAAAAACTGTTTACTACAGTAATTAGGGGGCAGGTTTTAGTACACTACCTGCCGCCACTACGAAGTGTTTCACTTCATGCACTTGTTTTGCATAGTATTTGCAAAACACTCTGGATGATTTTCATCCAGTGTATGAACGAAGGCGCTCAAAGTCCATATACTGAAAGAAGTTCAGTGATGAAGCAAAGTTTCTCGGATCATGACCTGAGGGAGTACTGTCCGGATCCGCTCTACGAATAAAGTAGGTGAGTTTCGCCCTTAGTTGTTTTACGGATAAATTTGATCCATAAGTTTCTCCTTTAAAGAGCTGTCCTCCCCTGAAGTCTGAAGTTCTACGAAGATAGACCTTTAGACACTCTACAGGACATAGAGAAACATCTTCCTTCAGAGGGCAGATTCTCCAGGGACCTCACCTCTTAGTGGGTAGCTCGTTTTTAGCGAGAAAGGATGGATCAGGAAATAGATTCAGCTCTTCCACTTCCATGAACTGAATGTAACCCACATCTCTAGATAGGACCACTATTCCACTAACTCTAGCCCCGGAGGCGATAGAGAACAGAAAAATAACCTTTTGGGTTATATACTTAAGAGAACAATCTTCATTGTTCACAGATGAGGCATAATGTAAGACCTTGTCCAAAGACAAAGAGATGGGCTTTGGTGGTACCGCGGGCTTAAGCCTAGCACATGCCTTTGGAATCTTATTAAAGATTTCATTGGCCAGATCCACTTAAAAAGCCATATAAGAGAGGCCTAGTCAAGGCTGACTTGCATGTATTTATCGTATTGGCCGCCACACCTTGGCTATGAAGGTGGACAAAGGAGGACAGACAGAAGTTCATTGAAATTTCTTTCGGTCCTTTTGCTTTGACAAACGCAACCCACTTTTTCCAGGAAGACTCATATTTTCTTCTAGTTGACTTGGCTTTGTATTCTTCTAAGAATTCTATATTGCCCTTTGATATCCCAAACCTTTTTCTAACCGCTAGAGCGAGAAAATCATGAAATGAAGGGTTTGGGTTCTCTGTGATAAAACGAAAGCAGTTAATTTCTGAATCTTTGGAAATATACCTAGGGTCAGAGCTAGGACCAGCCTCATCTAGTCTATCAGCCCCACTAGATGATCCTCGTATGGGGCTATATAGCGAGATAGTTTCTTGAAGACGCTCGTGATGAAGAGGTCGAATTGCATTTCCGGGATTTGTTCCCATCTGGGAGGGAATATGTCTGCGCCCATGGACCATTCCAACTCTATCGGTTTTTATCGAAATAGAGTATCCACCGTCACATCGTGGATCAGTTGTAAATGAACTGCTGGTAGGTGCCGTCCCTTTAAGAGAGGGATGGGTAACTTCACCAAGACTGAATGAAACGTTCGAATGTGACATCTTATTATCGCTTCGGTGTCCCATATCAGTCTTAGGAAGCCTGATCTGTGGGGAGGGGGCTTCCCCACCCATGAAAGGACCAGCAGAGTCTTAGGACTTTCGTGCTCTAATTTCTGTTAGAGAAGCGATTAAAGAGGGACCGATCTCAGTCTTTTTTTATCTTTTCAAGCGTTTGATGCGTGTTTTCTCCAAGCTCTTAACGCATCTTTCCGGTGTGCTCTTAGTACCAGGTCTGTCACTATAGCAAACTGGGGAAGGTTTAGCGCTTTTTCCTGTTGGCTTTTTGGTATTCTGACTGAATACCTGAGTCTCTTGACAGACCTCACGAGTTCCTTTTATATTTCCAAAGGAGAGGAGAGTTGATGTGACTGAGGGCTTCGATGGTTTTTTAAACATCGAAACCCCAGAGCTGGAGAAAGCTGAGATTTCTAGAAGCCTATGTTGCATCCGTGATGTCCCAGGAACCGGGTCATCTCTTTGAATGCAAATTGGCCGGACACTTCGGGTGCTGCCCACTCCAGCCTCTTGATCAGGTATATTAATACCTGAACTATTTCTAGGCTTGACTTTGATGTGACTAAGTTCGTCAATCCTTTGAAGATACTTAGGACTGCGAGTCCTACACGTATCTTTCCTAGGATGAATGTTACTCTCTGTAACCTGAATTTTAGATAGGAGGAAGGGGGGTGGGTGACTGGAAGGTTCCGAAGGACACCTTTCAGGTCTGACAAGATTACGAACACCCCTAATTGTAACAAGGTCCATATGTTCAGAAGGATTAACATTCAGAACTTGCTGTTTTTTATGAACTTGTTGAGTGGCGACAAGTTCAGAATGACTCATTGATATCTTGTGTCCTTTTCGTGAACACAAAACAGCCTTCCCTGGAACTCGATGAGCTATAGTTTTCTTACCACCTGTATTCTCTATAGCTCTCAGGTATACTTTTCCAGGAGGGTTTCGAACTGTAGGAGAAGGTAAGGAAATGATGGTAGGGACATTTCCGTTTCCCATCAATGGCTCATCTTGAATAGGTTTTGGACCGAAGGATCGAAAGACCTGCGATCCTGAGAGAAATTTCCTCCTAGCCGAAGGGTCTTTATGCTTCGAGTAGTCAGTAGGCTTAGACTTTTGACCATCTGCCTGTAGCACCGTGGTCACTGGAATATTGGGATGTTGTTGAGCAGCCCGGATATTTCCAGCATTTTCGATCTTTTTAGGTTGGGGACCCACAACCACAGAAGATTTTCTCTTTGAAGGAATGCCCCATTTTTGGAGAAGACTTATGTTCTCTATGGTGGCGTTCTTAATTACTTCCTTAATGACCTCGTGTGGGAAGAGGTCTTTACCCCAAGATAGCCATATGCATTTTGGCTATGACCATGAGCATGTCTGGGGTACTCTCGTAGGTTGAACACAACTCTATGTAGTTTTGTAGAGAAAGGGATGTCGCAAGTCTCTCCTTTGACTCCTGTTCATTACACAAGAGCAACTCAGACAATTTAGGGAGACATACCTTGAATTGTCGGCTTGCGAAGTCCTTGTCTAGTTTTCCTACTGAAAATGTCAAATAAACTTCCTTCCAATACTTTTCCTGTCCGGGAAAAGCTGGTGACAAAGGCTTGCACTCATCGAGTGTGGGACATGGCTTACACGCCTCTACCGCTCTGGCAACAGAAGTAAAGGCCTTCCCCATAAAGGGGAATGAGAGTGAAGTAGGAGCAAGAAAGGAAGGGTGTCCGTTATTCAGTGAGAATACCTTCGACTCTGAAAAACCCGCCTTTTTTAGACTACCTGAAAGGATAGTCTGTGCCTTATCATGGTCGAGAATCAAGACCTCCTTTGGTTCCGTTCCTTTTCTTGACTTTGGTTCGTACTTCAGTCAAACCCAACAATTAAGGAAAGCATCAAAGCTTGGCCAAAATTGAATTTTGTCCAAAGGAACAGCACCTATTTTCTCTGAGATGCAGAGATTGCCATTTGAAATCGGCATCTGCTCCGCGAACCTCCAGGGATTGGTTATGGAGCATGTTGGTAGATCTTGATTCAAGGGTCGTTTGACTGACCCCTGGGAAGTGACAAGAGAAGCTTTACGAGGCTCTATCTTGCGTTTTACTTCCTGCTTTTCGTTTTGTTTACGAAAGCTCTCTATTTGATGCTTCAGCTGGATACATAATTGTACCGCATTATCCAATAGAGGGGTAGAATATGAAGATGTCGACATCAATGGCTCTATAGCCGGCATAGGCGGAGGAAATTTCGACACAACATTTTCCTCTTCTACCCTGGGGCACTTCTTGCCCTTAATCCCAAAGGTTTTCTGGCCTTCAGGGGATGTAGTTGGCTCCTGAGGCACTACCGTTTCCTCACTTGCTTCCGGAAATAGTAGCTTACGCATCCTATCATTAGGTAGGAAAGGTCCCGGAGAGATCTTTTGAAAGCCTCTCACCCAGTTGCGTAATTTATATTGAGTTGTATCCCTAATCTCCGTAGACTTGGGATTTTCAAAACCTTCGGACATTAATGTCCGACATATATTGCAAACCTGTGGGTTCCAATAATGTAGGGATCCGGAAATAATATTGCAGGGGGCATGAAACATGCAAGTATTATGACCGTAAAAATACTTACTCTTGGCCTTGCAGAGGACTGCAGCACAAGGTATCTGGTGTTCCTCCTGTAAAGAAAGGAAAACCAAATGAGTATACAATGGATTATCTCCTTGGCAATTAACATGCAAATGTCCTTTACAATAGAGTAGCTTATGATAGTAAGCTCTAAAGGGATAGTAGGATATACATACTTGTGTACCCCTGTGAGCAAATGCTGTTGCCTCCCCTCAGTATTAACTACATGGAGATTTCTCTATAGAGTAACTCCAAGTAGAAGGACTCTTACCCATAGGGGTAGATAAGTATCAAATCACTGTCCCAAAATAATTTTAATACTGTGGGGTCAGGATGACTGATTTTCGATCAGAATATTTAAGAAAACTATTCATTCAATATATGAATGGTACCAGCAGAATGCTCGTACAAGGGTACCCAAGGTATGTCAGAAAATACTACTGTATCATGGTACTGTAGTTTTCTAATGGCAGTAAGTGTATATTGCAATTTACTGGCTACTGTACATCATGTATTGTAGTCTAGTCATTATGCTGCCTTCATAGTAGCATATGACAGTATGGTCCATCTAGCATGAAGCCAGCTGGACTAGGAAAATAAAGACATATATTTGTATATCCCACTCAGCCTATTTGCTGTAGTCTTCCTACTATATTAAAATATAGAGTTTCCTGATCAAGGAGACTCAAGGAAAAAGGCTCCACCTTTTAAGGGTTAGGAGTGTATTACTCCTGCCTTGAGGTGTTTAATATTGTAGGGTAATCCTAATACTGATTTCTAATCAGGATATTGAAGAAATCATATTCATTCAATATAGGATTGGGCTCAGCAAATGCCTGTGTTGGATATCCAAAATATATTGGAAATAACTACTAGTATAAACTATATAGTAGTTTTCTATCTGCAGTATATTCTATAATGCAGATATACTGGCTACCTGTATAAAATATACAGTAGTTCAGCCGGCATGTAGCTGGCATAGGTAGGTCTTGCCGGCATACCCGGCATGCTAGCTAGAGAGAGAGAGATAACATGGAAAAATGGCTACTCCTTACTGTGAATGTATACAGTAATTAAGGATGTAAAAGTCTAATTTGACTGCCTTTTTCCAGAGAGAAGGTTCTAATAGAAGGGGAGAATGTACCATTCAGGCTTCCATGCAGCTACAGTACTATTGCCGACAAGGTACCGCCGATACACTGCTGGCCGGCAAGTCCAGCAGTACCAGTACAGTCGGCGTGCTGCCAACTGAGTCAGAACTATCTGTGCCGGCCTGGCCGGCAGTACCCAGGCAACAGGACCTGTAGCAGCAGTCCAAGGGAGGACTGAAGAACCTTGGGAACAGAAGGGACTTCCCTCTCACGGCCATCATGGTCGCCGGCAGCCAAGATGCCGGCAGTTGCCGACAGAGGATGTGGTTGGCGGATGTATGCTCTGCCGTCACCCAAAGATATGGCTCGAGAGGGAGTCTGGCTGGCTCCGGCAACCTACCAGCAAAGTAAGGTTGCAAGATGCCAGCCTAAAAAAAGACAATGGCTCAGCCATCAAAAGAGGACAGCGGGGTAGGGAACAGGGTCCCGTAACGAGTGTGAAAGGAACTGCCATAAATAGTCAATTCTACCACCTGTAAAAGAAACTGTTTCAGTATCGGCAGAATCCCAGGGAACAGGAGAGACTCAGTTCTCCAACCCAGAGATCGCCGACACAGTTAAGGGGATGGCGGCACTGCCGCCTCCTCTCAACAAAGAAGAAACAGAGTTCCAGTGCCACGTATCCTAGGCTAAAGAAAATTACTTTTCAGCCCAGAGTACTGTGGCATAGGACTAGTCTTTTAGTTGCAAGGAGAAGATGGTATCCTACCATAACTTCAAGTGCGGCTAATGAGGGCTAACCTCCATTGCCGGCCACCTAGCCGGCAGGGGAATGATGGTATCCTACAACCCATTCGCCCTGCCGGCAGGTTGCCGACATAAGACTAAATACTCTGAGATTCTGACTAAATCCCAAAAACCGATGGTATACCGTAACTAATGGTTAAGGGAAAAGGCAGGAAAAACCCTAAGTTAGCCATGTCTGAACAAAATTCAAGGCACGGCTATTAGGGTTGTAGCCTGAGGCTACACTCAGAGGAAAAGTGATTACCCTTAAGTCTCCGAAGAGACGTGTAATGTTTCATAACATTATAGGAGGTATCAGTCTCCACTGAATGAAAACAAAACTCTAGGGTAACCGGGTAATGTCTGAACTTATAGTAAAACGTCTGGGTAAGGTTACCTAGGCTATACGAGATCTCGGTTACCTAAACCACCGAAACTCTAACTATACGATCGACAGAGAAAAAAGGGAAACGAAAATTATGCACATTATCAAAACTTTACAAGAGTAATTGCCTAAATAGCTAAATAATTAAAATGATTAAATAAAGCTATTAAAACTGGAAGTCCTTCTGCTATCTAAATAACACATACCTAACGAACGACGGCGCCATGGCTACTCCAGTAACTGGCCTAGCACTTGAACACAATAAAATACTCTAATTTCATTGTGAAACAGGAGCTAAAATATACTCATAGTAAAGACCCGATACTCAACTTTCCAGAGGCGGAAGAAGATGGAGAAAGCATAATAATAATCCTGTAAAACGATCGAACAGTTAGATCACCAGGAAATATCACCGAGCAAGATCGCTATAAAAAAAGGAATGTCCGCCGTCGTGGGAATGGCGCTGTTGTATTCATAATAGTATTACGAGAGCGGGGAGAGCCTTTGGACGGCTCCCTTTTGCCACATCCTCCTCAAAGCCAAGAATGCGTCCGCTGATATTATGCGATATCCTTTGGAGAAATTTTAAGGATATTCGCGGCAGAAGTTAGAATTCTGGATACGTAAAAGTAAAATTCTCTGGGAATATCACTATATATATATATATATATATATATATATATATATATATATATATATATATATATATATATATATATATATATATATATATATATATATATATATATATATATATATATATATTGATGTTTCATAATTTTCCTGAAATGACAAATATATCTGATATTCAGATTATTCGTATAAATATTAAATGATTTTTATATGTGCTAAAGTAATATTGTATTGTTGTTATTTTTTTCAGTACCACAATATTTCCTTCTCACCCTTTACAGTCATATTCGAGGAGAATAAATGTCCTTTAAAAAGTTGCCATTCTTCTTCCCTCGAAATTGAAACTCATTAGGATAACGGGCATTGAGTTTATATACTGAATTCTCCTGGCATTGGAACTGTAGCTGAAGTTTGTACCACTACCAGATCCAGTTCTGACCCAGCGAGTCCAGAAGTCAACTGTCTGCGCTTCATTACAGAAAACCCGGACCCTGCAGTTCATAATTTTCTCTCCCTAGCGGTGAGAAAGCGTTTCGGGATTTCGAAAGCCAGTATAGACTTCATTGAGGAATATAAATGCAAATCTACTAGAAGGCAATATGAGTCATCTTGGAGAAAATGGGTGGCCTTTTGTCAGGGCGAAGATTCCGCAGGAGATCTTGACAGACTTCTGCTTATCTTTTTTCCCCACCTCCATGGTCAAGGGTTGGCAGCGAACACGATTTCAGCGTGTAAGTCTGCTTTGACAAGACCCATTCTATATGCCTTCCAGGCCGACCTAGGTAACGAGATCTTTAATAAAGTCCCGAAAGCCTGTGCTAGGCTCAGACCTTCAGCACCTCCAAAGCCCATTTCATAGTCTTTAGACAAGTTCTTCATTTCGCTTCTCTGTTGAGCAATGAAGAATGTGCGTTAAAGGATTTGACACAAAAAGTTATTTTCCTAATTTGCACTCGCGTCCGGGGCCAGGGTTAGTGAGATTGTAGCCTCTCGAGAGAGGCAGGTCGTGTTCAGTTCCTGGATGCGGAAGAACTGAACCTGTTTCCGGATCCTACGTTTCTCGCCAAGAATGAGTTACCCACCAACAGGTGGGGTCCCTGGAGAATCTGACCTCTGAAAGAAGATGCATCTCTATGTCCAGTAGAATGCCTAAAGGTCTATCTTCATAGAACTTCAGACTTCAAGGGTGGTCAACTATTCAGGGGAGAAACATCAGGCTCAAATTTATCTCTGAATCAACTCAGAGCGAAAATCACATATTTTATTCGCAGAGCGGATCCTAACAATACACCCGCAGGTCACGATCCGAGGAAAGTTGCCTCATTCTTAAATTTCTTTAATTGCATGGATTTTGAACATCTCCGTTCATACAATGGCTGGAAGTCTTCCAGAGTGTTCTTTCGCCACTATGCAAAGCAAGTAGAGGAACTAAAAGAGATCTGTGGTAGCAGTGGGTCGTGTAGTTAACCCTACTATTTAACTCTGCGAGGAACAGTGGTCTTAATTGGGACGATTAATTCCAGGGTGAGTGTGTAGTTACATACTGTACTACAAACTAAGTGAGGGCACTGTGTTGCCCATCCAGACTGTTCCATTTCGGAAGGTGAACCTAGCATAAGTGCAGACATGTGTGCCGAGCGTTTCTAACGCTAATGTCATTGATTTGTAATACAGGCTTTTATGACTTTGATACCTCGGTATCTTAAAAGTGGCATCTAATGTTTTTCTTTCAGACAAACAAGCCCTGTTTACTATCATACTTATGCTTAAAGTTTTGGGTTATCCTCTTCTTATATATATATATATATATATATATATATATATATATATATATATATATATATATATATATATATATATATATATATATATATATATATATATATATATATATATATATATATATATATATATATATATATATATATATATATATATATATATATATATAATTGTGGTTAACCTGTCTATTTATTGCCTGTCAATAATCTGGTTCTTGAGAACCTTGCGTCTCCTTCACCTGTGTCAATTTACTGGTATAATTAAGCATTCATTCTATGTACCTTATCTGGGATAATTCTAATAGAATTGTTCCTTTATGCAAGCTATGTTGCATTGGTTTTCCTCCTATGCGGATATAAAACCTTTGTCCAATACAAGTATTGTGCGGAAAACTGGTCGATATTTCATATTGACGCAGTGGTCCTTTACAAACTATGCTTTACTTAATATAGGGCGAGACCACTATATTAGCTTGACTGGTATTCGTACATAGATATATGTACTCTTCGAGACTTTTCCAGAGTCTAGTAGGACTCTTCCCTGTAAGGGGCAGGAAGCTCTAACATAGTTTATAGTTAGTTGAAAAGATGTATAACGGTAACATCTTAGGTCTCTAGGTCTAGTCGACCGGGAAAAAAAAATTACCTCCGGGGAGTACGGCACGTTCTGAGAATCCACAGATACAGTAATGCTCTGGTACACTTCCATCAGGACGACATGGCTTGAGCCCAAAAAACGGATTTTGAGCGAAGCGAAAAATCTATTTTTGGGTGAGATGGCCATGTCGTCCTGATGGACCCGCCCTTGCCTTTCTAAGAAAGGGCTGTAGGACCCTTCCCTACATACAGTATCTGTAGCACCTCGTGTACGCTACAAGGAATACAGATGGCGCCAGGATTGGCGCCAGGCACGCATACGAATCGGGGGATAGGGAAGCCTTGGGAGCGGCTCCCCTTTTTCTTTCCCGAATTCGTATCTCGTCAATCTCCCTCCTACGAGACGAATCTCTGTTCAGGTCGTAGATTGCCATGTGACGTGTCTAGAATACGTCCTCTGATATGTCGCGATATCCCTTTCATGAGGGATACTCGCTCCAGGAGTTAGAATTCTGGTACCTTAAGGTAAATTCTCTGGGAATATCGCCGTAGTTGTAATATACCCTAGGAAGCTACCCTATAGGAACTTCCATCAGGACGACATGGCCATCTCACCCAAAAATAGATTTTTCGCTTCGCTCAAAATCCGTTATATATCTATATCTATATCTATATCTATATATATATATGTATATATATATATATATATATATATATATATATATATATATATATATATATATATATATATATATATATATATATACATATATATATATATATACCGTAGGTATATATATGCATATATATATATATATATATATATATATATATATATATATATATATATATATATATATATATATATATATATATATATATATATATATATATATATATATATATATATATATATGTATGTATATATATGTATATATACTGTAGGTATATATATATATATATATATATATATATATATATATATATATATATATATATATATATATATATATATATATATATATATATATATATATATACGTATATATATGTATATACAGTATATGTATATATACTGTAGGTATATATATGCGTGTATATATATATATATATATATATATATATATATATATATATATATATATATATATATATATATATATATATATATATAAATATATATATATGTATGCATATATATGTATGTATATATATATATATATATATATATATATATATATATATATATATATATATATATATATATATATATATATATATACACGTGTTTCATTCTAAAAACAATTGGAACATCTCCTCTGCAGTGAATATCCTCTGCCATACGGAGTAAAAAGAAGTGTGGCTATGGTGCACTTTGAGTCTAATAGACATTCTTCCGAAAGGTCTTGAAAGACAAGTTGCCCTCTGAAAAATGCGTCTGGTTAAGGATGTCATCAAAGTGCGGAAGCTCCTGAGAATAAAGCTTTTATTTTGAGAGTGAAGATGCCAGTTTTGGCAGTCTTTTGGAGATCTGGATAATGTGGCGTTTTAGGATCTGGAATTTTTA
Source organism: Palaemon carinicauda (assembly GCF_036898095.1). Taxonomy (NCBI): domain Eukaryota; kingdom Metazoa; phylum Arthropoda; class Malacostraca; order Decapoda; family Palaemonidae; genus Palaemon; species Palaemon carinicauda. The sequence goes on from NC_090731.1 coordinate 122,561,672, forward strand.
GAGACATTGAGAATGGGATGAAAAATACTTTTTCTTTCTTTTTAATAATCTCGACAAATGAGCTTCAGAAATCTAAACTTAATTAGCCGCATTATTTTTTCATTGAAATAAAGTTATATAATGAGAAGTAACTACGATGAATTGGAAGACAAGATAACGGATTAAATTAGATGTTTTTACAGATACGAAAATTGGGAAATAAAACTCATTGTGTAAGTGGATATCATATCAAAAGTCATACTATACAATTCCCAATGCATCATACGCTAATGATAGGATGCACAAGTATAGAAAACATTTTCACTTTTTGAAACAAAGTATTTTTTGTCACGATTGTTTTTAATTAATATCGAAGCAATTCATAATTTCACAAAATATGAATTAAGAAAAACATAATTCATAAAGGAAGATGAAATGAAATTCAGAAAATACATAAAGGTTCATTGTCCTTGTACAATAGAAATATGAATAAGGACATCATAGAAAATAACGATAAATATTTGACCAATAGGAACAGTTTGTCCTCAATAGCAAAGTTAATTAATATTGAATCCAAATTCCGTTGATAACATACAGTAAAATATCTTGCGAGTAAAAACTTCTTTTTCATCACATTTCAAAGACTACAATAAGTTTATGGTTATAAAAATAGTCGATTACTCTTATCCAAATAATAATGTGGTCTAATAATTCTCACATTTGTAGTATTATCAAAGGAATAAAACATGAAAGGCTTTCCCTTGCAATTTGCAACACATCAACAAGAAAACGTTATAAATAATATTGAAAGATATTTTGGGCCATAAAAATCGTTAGATGATCACTATGTTATTCTCGTATACGTTCGTGAAGAATTGTCCACTAACTCTCTATATAAAATTGTCGCATTTGTCACAATGTTGGTGAAATATTTCTCCAAGAATTGATTTTTACGGCTTTAAGAAGTAAATTACTATTCTAAGATCTTTTGATGCTGATGTTGTTGGTTTGTTTTCTTCACCTTAATTTCGAGAGGGTAAAAGCAAAACAAAGCATCTCTCACAAATCTAGTATTTATAATTGAGAGCACATATGCTCTCTCTCTCTCTCTCTCTCTCTCTCTCTCTCTCTCTCTCTCTCTCTCTCTCTCTCTCTCTCTCTCTCTCTCTCTCTCTCTCTCTCTCTCTCTCTCCAGATTTCTCTTACAATTAACGTCTCCCTCCATACAAGCAAAAAAAAAAATGTGTGTATGATGCAATTCATGTGTAAAGGACATTTCAGCGAAAGGTCTTTAAAAACGAGTTGCTCTCGGAAAAATTAGTCGTATTTCGGATGTTATCAAAGACCAAAAGCTCCTGAGAATGGTGTTTCTATAAGTGGGAATGTTAGTCTGGGCCTTCCTTTATATATCTGCATTATAAGATTTTTTTTTTTTTATTTGCTATATTTCAGAAATTAATAGAGTTTTCTTTTTTACTAAAAGAAAAGAGTTTGAAGATATTTGATTCCCTCATGACTTTACTTTATATAGAAATGTTTTTCATATTTAATTCATTTGGTAAACTGGTGTATATAAAAGTTGAATAGAATGACACCAACATCTGTTTTAAAAAGCAGTGACGTTTCTAGAAATGCAGTGTTAAGTAGAAATGTTATGAATGGAATAATATTTAATGGATTAAACGTTTCGCAGTAGATTGTAAAAACTGGGTTTCATAATTGAGCTGTTTCAGTGTAAGTTAGACGGGAAAGTGAAATTGAGAAAATA
>NC_090731.1:122568418-122580918 GCF_036898095.1 Palaemon carinicauda
CAATGGGTAAGAGTCAGGGATGGTTAAATCATTAAGTTTCCTGTAGTCTGTGCAAAGTCTGAAACGTCCTCCAGGTTTTGGGGCGAGTAGACAAGGCGAAGCCCATGGACTACAGCTGTGTTCTGCTAGGCCATGTTCGAGCAGAAAGTTTACTTCATCTCGCATGACTTTCCTCCTTCCTGGACTCAGACGATACGGTGGCTGTTTGACAGGGAGAGAACCAAATTTTAGACGGATGTTATGTTCTATCAAATTACATTTCCCTACGGCATCACTCAACACATTAGGAAATTGTTTGAATAGGTTGGCCAAGTCCCTAAGCTGAGACTCTGATAAATGTGTTTAGAGACCCTTCCAGATCTTCTATAATATTACTGTTGGTCGTAATAGGGTTCGGTATATATTCATCCGACGCTTCAATTGATTTGTCAGAATTTGTTATACATAGATTAATTTTTGAACCAGCCTCATCCGATGTTCTCTTTGAATATTCTTTTAATAAATTTATGTGATATTTCCGAGTCTTTTTCCTTTTATCTGGAGTAGAGATTAAATAGTTATTTGACTTTAAATTATCAATTATGGTATAAGGACCTTGATATTTAGGTGAAAAAGGAGATCCTGGTATAGGCATTAAAACTAACACCTCATCTCCAGGCTGAAACTGTCTGACTTTAGCGGATTTATCAAAGTGAGCTTTCATAGATGCTTGACTCTCCTTTAAGTATTCTTTAGCTAATTTTCTTACTTTAGATAACCTCTCTTTCAAGTTGTTCATATATGTCTGCACATTAACCTTTGAGGATTCTGAATCAAAGTCACTGGCTAGCAAATGATCTTTTACAATTTTTAAGGGACCCCTGATCTCTCTACCAAACAGCAACTCAAAAGGAGAAAATCCCAAAGATTCTTGCTTACATTCTCTAACTGCAAATAATAAAAAGTCAAGACCTTCATCCCAATCGTTTGAACTTTCTAAACAGTAACGTTTCAGTATGGATTTAAGGGTTTGGTGGAATCTCTCTAAAGCTCCTTGAGACTCAGGGTGGTATACAGAAGAGTTTACAGTAAGCACACTTAATTCTTTTAGTACCTCTCTAAAGAGATCCGAAGTGAAATTAGTTCCTTGGTCAGATTGCAAAACCTTGGGAATACCAAAATTTGAGAAGGTGTGTATTAAGTTAGTAGCTATATTCTTAGCAGAAATGTTCTTGAGAGGTATAGCTATAGGAAATCTGGTTGATGTACACATGATAGTAAGGATGTATTTATTCCCTTTGCGAGTGGAAGGAAGTGGACCAACACAATCTATTAGTATTTTCTCAAAGGGTTCCTCTAATACAGGGATAGGAATGAGCGGAGCAGGAGGAATAGATTGATGGGGTTTACCTATAACTTGGCAAATGGGACAAGATTTTATATATTCTGTAACACTTTTCTTCATACCTGGCCAAAAGTAATGTATTTGGAGCTTTTGATAAGTTTTCTTTATACCTAAATGTCCATTGAGACCATCATGAGCCAAAGAAACAATTTCACTTCTCAAAGAGGATGGAATTACTATCTGAAATTCATCGGCCCAATCTTGTTCTTGAGCTAAGTGGCTAGGTCTAAATAATCTCATGAGAATGCCTTCATGAAGGTAAAATCCTGGCTTTTCTTTAACTTTTGTAATGTGGGAAGCTACCTCTGACCAACATTGGGTCAAAGTAGGGTCAGACTTCTGTGCTGCAATTAAGGAATCCTTTGACATCTTTATTTCTTTAATGTTAGGTAAAGGCACAGATTTAATTCTAGTCTGACGAGACTTTGACCTAGTGGTTACACAAACAGGGAAAAGATCAGGCTGAGAGGATTCAATATTTAGGGTAGGGTTATTTTCCAAAGGATGATCTACTACAACTGGACATGGAACAGTAAGTTTCCCAGCAATATCATTTCCTAGTAAAAAGTTAATTCTAGGGACCGGTAAATTTTGTGTTATTCCTACTTTTATTTTTCCGGATACAAGTGGAGACTTAAGATACAATTCCGTGAGGGGAATGGTGGAAATTGAAGAGAGATCACAAATTACTACCTTTTCATTTAGAAAGAATTTCTCTAAGTTAGGGATTACTGTATTAAGCATTATACTTTGAGCAGAACCGGTGTCTCTTAGAATGTTGACAGGATATTCTACATTATTTAGAGTAACTGTGCCAGTCCTTTTGAAATCTTCAAAAACATCTATGCAAGGAGGGTGAGCAGCTACGTTAGATGTGGGCTTATTAAATGGGAGCTGAGATTTTACTGAAGTTTTGGAAGCTTTATTAGGGTCATAATATTTAGAGTGTTTACAGTGGGGACTCCAGCATTCAGTAATGTGATGACCAGATTTCTTACAAAAACTGCATATTATTTTAGTTTGGTATTTATCACTACTACTATTCCCATCCTGAGTCTCTGAAGCTACAGATGAGGCAGGTTTTACAGGAACTGTCCTTTTATCAGACTTAGGATTAACTTTGTGTACCAAGGAATATACATCAGCACAATTTGCTGCCTCTTTCAATAAGGTCTCACCTCTATCTTCTAGGTGGAGCTTAACATTCAAAGGGATTTTCCTTTTGAACTCTTAATATACTAATAAGTTAACTAACTGATCGAAAGTGGTGACATTACTCGAGAACAGCCATTTATGAAAATACCGTAACTTCTCTGTAGCAAATTCAACATAAGTCTGAGATGGAGTTTTAATTAAATTACGGAAATTTTGTCTATAGCCCTCAGGTGTAATAGCGTAAGCATTTAGGATAGAAGTCTTAACAAAATCATAGTCTTGGCAGTCTTCTAATGATAGAGTAGAATATACGATCGAGGCTTTACCTTTGAAGTTTGTGCTAACTAGCCATGTCCAAGAGGTTCTGGGCCATTCTAATTGAATTGCTGTCTTCTCAAAATTCCTAAAATAACTTTCAGGGTCATCTTCATTAAATTGAGGAACTAGCTGTGCTTGTTGGGCAATGTTAAACTTCTTATTATGAGTACCTTGGATAATTGAACGGTCATAAGTCTGAGCCTCTAGTTCTGCTAACTTAACTTCTTTTTCTATTTCTAGCTTTCTTGCTTCTAATTGTATTTGTGCTAACTTCAACTCTCTCTCTATCTGTAATTTCTGTATTTCTACATCAGCAATACTCTTTTGCACGGAAGGTGCATCAGTCCCTAGTGACAATTTCTGATCACGAATTTTATCAATAAATTCTTCAGTACTAGATAATGAGAGTCTATCATGCTCCTGGTCTTTATCATCTAACAAGGTCACAGAATCTGGCAAAATTAATCCCTGTTCTACCAAACCATCTATAGCTGTAGTCATAAGGTCTCGTAAGGTCATGGAAGATGTGAACGAAATCTTAAAGTACATAAGAATAAACTTCCATTCATCTTTACTTAAAGTGAATTTACTCAAGTATGTAAAATCTGGCTTAGAGCAAATGGCATGGACATCAAATTCACTCATTGTAACAGCAAGAAAATTCCTCTGAAGGATTGAGTGTTGGTTACAGGTTAAATATACAATACACAAATTAAATACAAAATGTATTAAGTACATGTGAAGCTGTATTATCACTGTTCAGTGATGAGGTAATATTCAATGATGATTCAATATAAGATTCAGGTAAGATTCATTTCAAGATTCAGGCTGGCTTGTTGCCTTAAGTGCAAGATACAAACATTAACTACCACAAGTTAATAGCAAGTTGTAAAGATTCTTGGAACACTTGACAGTTTAAGTTCTAGATAAGATTCTAATGTCTAATTAAAGTCAAATCTATTAAGGATTCTCGGTTTAAAGAGTCTAGTCAATGTGACTTCAGTGGAAATAAAAGGTCATCCGAGTTCTGTATTATGTGTCACAAGACAAAGTGTTGATGACCTAAGAAAGATTAAGGATCGGCATAGGATTCCAAAGTACTAACACTTCTGTATAACAGCACAAACGACTAAGTTAGTTTCACAAAAAGGCAAGGCGAATTGATATACCTATATAAGTGCACATGGAAAATTATCCCGGACGGGCCCCCATATGTTACAAGCCCTAATTACCGATGAGACCTGAGGTCGTAAAATTAGAGGCAGCCCCAAAATGTGCAATGTCAAAATTGAACATGAAAGGAAAAAGTAACTAAAGGCTTGCAAACATCATAAAGATTTATTATATAATTATAATTTAAATAATACTTATAGAACTCAATTCTCAAGCTGAATACTCAAAAACTTAATGTATTGACTAATTGAAACAAATGTATTTATAACCTAAGAAAAATTAAACTAAAGCAAAACACTAACGTAACACAAATAAGAAACACGAGGAATGGTGTGTGAATATCCGTATACCCACAAAGTACATGAATAAATCAACACTCTTACATAATTATAACAAAGTCATAAATAAATCCAACACTCAAACAAATAACATATTACAAAATATACTCAAGAGGCAGGTGCAGATGTACAAGTCCGTGAAGTACAAAAAGTTGATCCTCAGCCGAGTACAAAAGCAAGAACAGAACTAAAGATATGAAAAACTTGGGTAACAAACATAACCTTCGATGAAGGAACTACGGTGGCGTGACTGGTACTTCAGCCAATCACAAGCAGAGTAAGTCGAGCGACGAGGTGAAGAAACTACGATTGTTAAAAATCGTAACCAGGCCGGCAACGTAAGCGGTAGTTGAAGAGCGTTAAAACTGTTATCATGTCGGAGTCATGAGAATATATATATATATATATATATATATATATATATATATATATATATATATATATATATATATATATATATATATATATATATATATATATATATATATATATATATATATATATATATATATATATATATATATACACACACACACACACACACATATATATATATATATATATATATATATATATATATATATATATATATATATATATATATATATATATATATATATATATATATATATATATATATATATATGTTTGTGTCTGTGTGCGTGTGTGATCACCACGTATATTCATTAACTTGTCCTTAATGCTTATTTGCTTTTTTTATATTTTCATTGAATATTATCTAAATTTTGGTCATATTCATTTTCAGTACAACCTTTCTGTTTTGTTTATTCAAATATTCAATTATCTTTAGTAATTCCTACTATGATTTGCTAAACAGAACTAAGTTATATGTAATTCTTAAGTTGTTCAGAGATTCCCCATTAATGGTAATTCATACATTTGTTTTTTGAAACTTAGCCCCCTACCAAGAATAAACGATCCTACGCCACTGGTACATGTAACAAGGCACAGTTCATATAGGATATTGTCTATAATTGGGTTTTTTGTCTATCTAACAATCTATTTGCTGCGGACATCAATATATTTTAGTTAAATTTTGAATTTTTAATTCTATGGCTAAGTTCCAACTCTTTGCTTTTAGAAGACTGGGGTAGTCTCTGTATAGTTTTGCATCACATATTACTTATATTTTACCATAATTACCATACCTCGGAGCCTAAAAGTTAGAAGAAAAATAGTATTATTGGAATTATGATTTTTTTAGGCATTTATTAAAAAAAGAAAACAAAAACTATCATGAAAGTATGTTTTATTAATCCCACGCGTCTCTAAATTTAAGTAGTGTTTCCATTTCTTGTCAAAAGATGGCAGGACACATACTTTGTTCCTTTCAAGTGAATGGTTTTACCCAATTGGAAAATCATAATAAGTTGATGCTTATGTAAAAGTATATGTAGTAAGTATAAATTACTGTAAATTCAGCTAAAATGAAGTGGGCTATTCTTAAACCAAAATGACGTCATGGAAGGTTCCTGAATGCAAGGATTAAAGAGCTGTACATATTGTTTATTTTCATGGTCAATAGATGGCTCTATCAGTATAGTACTAAATTGCTGATTATCCCCATCACCCAGTATTTACAATTCTTATTACTTCATTTCTGTTGTTATTTACTATACAACAGATGAACATAAACTTGATGTTCCTTACTGTCTGGCCACAGCATAATTCATAGGTAATTCAACTTTCACTATAAATGTCATTGGGATATTTCTTCAGCAAACAATCTTTAGTTCTATTACACTTGGGGGTGTGTGTGGGGGGGGGGGTGTCGCCAGATAGTGCAACATGTACTGAAATCGGAGGGAAAATCAAGTAATTATATACTCAGTTATTTTGAATCATTTTCCATCACCTTTTTTATGAAATTGGAAGATAACTAACATGCTTCATAGTATGACAAATATTATTGGTAAAAACTACGATGAAGAACAATATTGTCATATTGTGAAAGGCATAATAAGGCGCACTCCCCCTACCTCCCTTCCGAATATCGTAACAAGTTTTACTTTTCCGCCAATAGATGGCATCTGAAGCATCTTGTCCCAACAAATATAGTCAACTATTCGAAGAACACGTGTGTCAAAACGTGTGCTAGGAAGGTAGAGGCTAGAGAATTGGTAGCTGGTAAGTTGTCCAAAGATCGTTTACTTATTAGGGGTCAAAATTTTTATCAGAAAATGGTATGAATTTCCCATATGCTATCAGAAATAATATAAATTTACTTATGAAAATGTTTAGTATTTCATTTTTTTATCAGAACACAAAGATGATAAGTCTTGTCCCTGTACAAGCGACCAAGATAACAATCATTAGCATTGTAAGGACACCGCTCCCTTCGTCGTCCAGAAGCAACAAACTGCTCATTTATTTGAATTCTCCTTTCGCCACACCGTGGTTTCCCATATATCTGTATTCCGCTCTATCAGAGCTACATTTTGGCTTATGTGGCATTTCATTACATGTTTCTGTTAATTCACAATTCGTATATTTGTAAGTGTAAGAAAACACATATATTTTGGCGGGCAATTCATTCTGACTTGGCGCCAGCGCCATCCTACCTTTCCATCCGCACCTTGTAATATACTCCCATGCACGTTTGAATAAAGTATCAGTTGATCTTGGTGACACTTGTCTCACTGTCCTTACAACTGGTGACCCCGGAGTTGAAAGTAGCATCAGCGGTTTTGGCTTTGCCATTAACGGACTTATTACGGCCATGCTACCTTCTCTATACTCTGTTACCAGATGCATTCACCTACCACCATCGCAACCGCAGGTAACCAAAACAAGAATGGTTTCTATATCCTCGATACCATTTCCAACTGTAGACTCATGGTAGACACCGGCGCAAGGCAGTCAACATTCCCACCGTCCAAGTCCGACCTAGACCGTGGTCCCGACAAAAACGCTCCCTCACTCATCGCCACCAACGGATCTCCCATACGGTGCTATGGGATTAGGACCCTCAAGATATCTATCATAGGCCGTTCGTATTCTTAGCCCTTCGCCATCGCCGATGTCAATCGCCCCCTCCTCGGTGCGGATTTCCTCGCCCACCACGGACTCCTCGTCGATGTCGCTAACAAACGTCTTATCGACACGGGAACCTGCCAGTCCCGCGCCCTAGAACACGGCCCTGCAACAACGTCCGTATCCGCCGTAACGACGCACCCCTACGCCGACCTCCTACAAGAATTTCCCGAGGTTTTCAAGCCCGAGCTCCGACACTCGCCAGGTTCCCCGTCCAAGCACAGGATCTACCACCACATCACAATGACAGGACCTCCTACTCACTCCAAATTCCGCCGCCTACCGCCCCAGAAACTGAAGGATGCCAAACGCGCCTTTGAGGACATGGAACGCATGGGTATCTGTAAGAAAGCATCGAGCCCCTGGGCATCCCCCCTACACATGGTAAAAAAGCCGGACGGGTCCTGGAGACCTTGCGGCGACTGCAGGCGCCTCAACCTCATCACAACGTCCGATCCCTACCCGCTCCCCAACATGCAGGACCTAACGAACACGTTGCACGGCACAAAGTATTTTACCAAGATGGACCTCCTCAAGTCTTACTTCCAGGTTCCCGTATTTCCGGAAGACATCCCGAAAACTGCCATTGTAACGCCGTTTGGATCCTACACCTTCGCATACTCAACCTTCGGTATACTCAACGCCGGGGCGACCTCCCAACGACTAATGGATAGCATTCTGGATGACCTACCTTTCTGCGTCTGCTACGTCGACGACATCCTGATATTCTCGAAAACCAAGGAGGAACACCGGAGGCACGTCCGCACCATCCTCAAACGCCTACAGGAGAACGGCCTGGTCGTACGTTTCGACAAATGCACGTTCGGTGCGGAAGGAGTGGATTTCCTTGGTCACCACGTATCCTCGTGCGGGGTAAAACCCATGACAACAAAGGTCGACGCCATCAGAAAGTTCCCGATACCTACGACCATCCGTCAACTTCATGAGTTCCTTGGGATGGTCAATTACTACAGGCGCTTCATCCCCAACATCGCACAAACCCTGTCACCCCTCGACAACGTCCTGAAAGGAAAAGCGAAAAAACTCGAGTGGGGTTTGCCCCAGCAACAGGCATTCGCCCAGACGAAGGTTGCCCTCGCGAATGCCACCACCCTGGCTCATTTCGATGACAACGCGCCCCTGCAACTAACGACCGACGCCAGCAACGTCGCCTGTGGGGCTGTGCTGGAGCAACTCGTCGATGGGTCTCCTCGACCGCTGGCATTCTTCAGCAGGAAATTGAAACCCGCAGAAACAAGATACAGCACCTTCGATAGGGAACTCCTCACCGTCTACCTCGCCGTCCGCCACTTCAGGCACATCTTGGAGGGCACTCCCTTCACAATCGCGATGGACCATCAACCCCTCGTACACGCTTTTACGAAATCGACTGACGCATGGTCCTCCCGACAACAACGTCATCTCGCAACAATCGCCGAATTCGGGTGCACCATACGTTACGTCCCAGGAAAGAAAAATCCAGTGGCGGACGCCCTTTCAAGGATTGAAATTGACGCAATCCACCTGGGAATCGACTACGCCAATCTCGCAACCGAACAACGCACCGACCGAGAAGCACAGGATCACCTGACGGGGCCATCCGCGCTCAAGATAAGTGCGATTCCCCTCGGACCAGCAGGAGTAACTATTCTTTGCGATACCAGCACCGGCCGCCCATGTCCCTGGATACCAGCCTCCTGCAGAAGGAAAATATTCGATATCATCCATGGACTTTCACACCCCTCAGGACGCACCACCGCTCGCCTTCTGTCTGAAAAGTTAGTCTAGCCAGGATTTAAAAAGGACGCCCGGGAATGGGCGAAGTCATGCAACAACTGCCAGTCAAGCAAAGTCAGCTGTCACACCGAATCGGGGGTAGGCGATTTCCCCCAGCCAAAAAGACGTTTCGGTCACATACACATCGACGTCGTGGGACCATTGCCCCCTTCTGGATCTGCTCGCTACCTACTTACGATCATCGATCGCTCCACAAGGTGGTTGGAGGCATCGCCGATGACCGAAGCTACGACTCGAGCATGCGCCGAAGCCCTCCTGTCAAGCTGGGTGAGCAGGTTTGGCGTTCCTGACGACATCACGACAGACAGAGGCCACGCTTTCCTCTCAGAAATATGGCTCGCTTTGGCGAACCTGATGGGGACGACGCTCCACAGCACCACGGCATACAACCCCGCGGCAAACGGCATGGTCGAAAGAACTCACCGCGCCCTCAAGGCGTCCCTGATGGCGAGCTGCACCGACAGGGACTGGAAATCACGACTTCCTTGGGTACTCCTCGGCCTTCGCACCGCCCCTCGCGCAGACGGCGAACCTTCGCCCGCCGAAAAGGTTTATGGGTAGGCGCTCGCAGTTCCTGGTGAATTCTTTCCCTCATCGACCGACGACACACAGCTGGATCACCTAAGGGACATCGCCAGGAAGTTCAGGCCATGTCTCAAAACTTACCAGGACAGAACCAAGCACTTCAAGCCAAAAAACCTGGATGACTGCGGGTACGTTTTCGTCCATGTCGATGCTCATCGATAACCACTAACTAGACCTTATCGAGGCCCCTACCGGGTAATCAAGAGGACAACGAAAGCCTTCCTTCTCGACGTCCATGGCCAAGAGGACTGGGTCTCAATAGACCGCGTGAAACCAGCATTTCTCGAAGGAAGCGACACCGCCTCAGCCGGACCTGGCAGATCCAGAGTTCCACCTCAAAACAAGGCGCCCAACGAAAGAAAAATCATCAAACGACAACAAGAGGAAGAGATCCTTACGCCGACCGCTGGCGCGCCCCTCCGTTCAAAAACAAGAGGAACCCTCCGATGCCCGAAAAGATAGGAAGATTGATCATCAGCCCTCTACGCCGCCCGATGTCTTGGGGGGGGAGTACTTGTAAGGACACCGCTTCCTTCGTCGTCCAGAAGCAACAAACTGCTCATTTATTTGAATTCTCCTTTCGCCACACCGTGGTTTCCCATGTATCTGTATTCTGCTCTATCAGAGCTACATTTTGGCATATGTATCATTTCATTACATGTTTCTGTTAATTCACAATTCGTATACTTGTAAGTGTAAGAAAACATATATTTTGGCGGGCAATTCATTCTGACTTGGCGCCAGCGCCATCCTACCTTTCCGTCCGCACCTTGTAATATACTCCCATGCACGTTTGAATAAAGTATCAGTTGATCTTGGTGACACTTGTCTCACTGTCCTTACAACTGGTGACCCCGGAGTTGAAAGTAGCATCAGCGGTTTTGGCTTTGCCATTAACGGACTTATTACGGCCATGCTACCTTCTCTATACTCTGTTACCAGATGCATTCACCTACCACCATCGCAACCGCAGGTAACCAAAACAAGAATGGTTTCTATATCCTCGATACCATTTCCAACTGTAGACTCATGGTAGACACCGGCGCAAGGCAGTCAACATTCCCACCGTCCAAGTCCGACCTAGACCGTGGTCCCGACAAAAACGCTCCCTCACTCATCGCCACCAACGGATCTCCCATACGGTGCTATGGGATTAGGACCCTCAAGATATCTATCATAGGCCGTTCGTATTCTTAGCCCTTCGCCATCGCCGATGTCAATCGCCCCCTCCTCGGTGCGGATTTCCTCGCCCACCACGGACTCCTCGTCGATGTCGCTAACAAACGTCTTATCGACACGGGAACCTGCCAGTCCCGCGCCCTAGAACACGGCCCTGCAACAACGTCCGTATCCGCCGTAACGACGCACCCCTACGCCGACCTCCTACAAGAATTTCCCGAGGTTTTCAAGCCCGAGCTCCGACACTCGCCAGGTTCCCCGTCCAAGCACAGGATCTACCACCACATCACAATGACAGGACCTCCTACTCACTCCAAATTCCGCCGCCTACCGCCCCAGAAACTGAAGGATGCCAAACGCGCCTTTGAGGACATGGAACGCATGGGTATCTGTAAGAAAGCATCGAGCCCCTGGGCATCCCCCCTACACATGGTAAAAAAGCCGGACGGGTCCTGGAGACCTTGCGGCGACTGCAGGCGCCTCAACCTCATCACAACGTCCGATCCCTACCCGCTCCCCAACATGCAGGACCTAACGAACACGTTGCACGGCACAAAGTATTTTACCAAGATGGACCTCCTCAAGTCTTACTTCCAGGTTCCCGTATTTCCGGAAGACATCCCGAAAACTGCCATTGTAACGCCGTTTGGATCCTACACCTTCGCATACTCAACCTTCGGTATACTCAACGCCGGGGCGACCTCCCAACGACTAATGGATAGCATTCTGGATGACCTACCTTTCTGCGTCTGCTACGTCGACGACATCCTGATATTCTCGAAAACCAAGGAGGAACACCGGAGGCACGTCCGCACCATCCTCAAACGCCTACAGGAGAACGGCCTGGTCGTACGTTTCGACAAATGCACGTTCGGTGCGGAAGGAGTGGATTTCCTTGGTCACCACGTATCCTCGTGCGGGGTAAAACCCATGACAACAAAGGTCGACGCCATCAGAAAGTTCCCGATACCTACGACCATCCGTCAACTTCATGAGTTCCTTGGGATGGTCAATTACTACAGGCGCTTCATCCCCAACATCGCACAAACCCTGTCACCCCTCGACAACGTCCTGAAAGGAAAAGCGAAAAAACTCGAGTGGGGTTTGCCCCAGCAACAGGCATTCGCCCAGACGAAGGTTGCCCTCGCGAATGCCACCACCCTGGCTCATTTCGATGACAACGCGCCCCTGCAACTAACGACCGACGCCAGCAACGTCGCCTGTGGGGCTGTGCTGGAGCAACTCGTCGATGGGTCTCCTCGACCGCTGGCATTCTTCAGCAGGAAATTGAAACCCGCAGAAACAAGATACAGCACCTTCGATAGGGAACTCCTCACCGTCTACCTCGCCGTCCGCCACTTCAGGCACATCTTGGAGGGCACTCCCTTCACAATCGCGATGGACCATCAACCCCTCGTACACGCTTTTACGAAATCGACTGACGCATGGTCCTCCCGACAACAACGTCATCTCGCAACAATCGCCGAATTCGGGTGCACCATACGTTACGTCCCAGG
>NC_090731.1:122588350-122598350 GCF_036898095.1 Palaemon carinicauda
TTCATTGTATTTCAAAACTTTCCGTGGACGGTACTTCCAAACATTTTGATGCAAAGCGGCAAAAAGTATAATGGAGACTCAATATATTTTCTTGCTACTATTAATATAGACAGAAAATATTAAGTTTGAAAAGTAATACGAGGATATACTGAATAATCGTTCGGAGAGTTTCTAAAAATAATTTCTCTACGTCACTGAAAACTATTGTAGGTAATATAAAACTGAGTGTTAATGATATTGTTTACATATAACGACGTTGTGACGCTTTCATTCAAAACAATGTGTATGTCGTGACAGACGCAATGACTAATTTTATTTAAGCGTTTTGTATAAAGCGTTTGTTGTCATCACTATTCAATGAAAGATGTAAACGCTGGGAAGAAACCATCACTGATATCAACATGACCCCCAACAGTAAAAAGGCCTGGAGCATCAACGAAAAGCTTAACTTAGAAGTCAGCACCCAGGAAGAATGGCAACAGTCACCTCTAAGGAAGAAGCCCATCAACTTCTAATCACCTAGAAAGACAACAACCAAAACAGGGAGAGGGATGCCTAAAGAAAAGGAAGCAACTCATGCAACGCATCATGTCAAAGAGGGATAATATATCTGAACTGTTTATCACGAACAAATTACAATCAGTTGTAAAGCACATGAAATCAAGGAAAACTGCTGGTCTAGATTGAATAGCGGTCGAGATGATTCTGCATTTTGGAGACAAGGCTATGCCTTGTCCTCTTATACATTTCAATAAATGTGCACTAACATACCAAATCCCATGGGTATGGTAAAGAGCAAGAATTGTGGCTTTTCTCAAACCTGGTAAAGATACAATGTCATCTAAAAGCTACCGACCAATATCTTTACTCTGCATCACTTTCAAACTCTATGTACACATGATAATGTAATGCCTAACCTCCATTATCGAAGAGCAAATCACACCAGTCCAAGCAGAGTATTAACCTGGACGATCATGCTGCAGTCGGGTATTAAACCTAACCCAATCTATAAAGGATTGTTTAGACACCAAACATATTACAAACGGTGTTTATCGACCACACAGTAGCCTAAATAATCCAAAAACTCTGCCTTTGGGTAAATCATAGAAATGGATCTCTCTATGTAGAAATGAATAGCAGAAAGAGTAGGTGGAGGAATCAGACAAAATGGTGTACCGCAGAGCTACATACTAGCCCCATTATTTCATAACATCTACACAAATGACCTACCATAACTCAGGGATATCCGGAGTTTTATATATGCAGATGATCTCTCTATTGCAATACAGTCATGATCCTTCAAAACCATCAAAGGAAAACTGGCAAGAGCATTATCATCTCTCTCAGACTATCCAAAAAAAAAAAAATGGCCTCTTAAGAAAAACCCAATAAAAGCCAAGGTATGCTCTTACATCTTAACACCCACCGGGAGCACATAAAACTGCAATTAGAACGGGAAAATGAAGAACTGCAAAACTATCCACATCCAGTATATCTTTGTGACACCCTTAATAGAACACTAACTTTCAATGAGTATCTCAACAAGCTCTAGGAATTAGTGGCTACCAGAAATAACCTCCTTAGCATAATAGCATCCTCCAAATGGGGAGCTGATGCAAAATCTTTAAAGCAAACTGCCTTGGCATTAAAGTTACTCCACTGCAGAATATTGTGCTCTTGCATGGGCAAAATGAAGCTATGTCACAAGAGTAGATATTAAGCTAAATAAAAGCTTCCAACCAATCACTGGTGCACTGACAGCAACACCCCTACCAGTTTTCTAGAGACTGACTGGCATCACACCACATAACATCAGTGGAGATGCCATGGCTAGAAAGGAAAGGATAAGAAATAACCAAATGATCCCAGTACCCACTCTACAATCGTCCCGAAACCAGAAGACATCTCAAAGAAGGGAAGAGCTCCGTGACCATGAAAGAACTAAAGACCTCAAACCTATCAAAAGACAGACATGGAGAATGAGTGACAGTCAGACCAATAACAGTGCCCTCCCTAACCCAATTAGAAACTGTTCTGTAGATTTTCCCTTACAAGAGGAGATTGGTCATCCTCAATAGAGGAAGAGCAAAACCTGGTAGGATAGGGAATAACCTCTAGAGACGTGATCACACTAATGGTGCTGAATTTTTCTGCGGGGAGCAATCCAAAAAATGAATGACATATTGTGTAGCTTTCCACTAGAGCCCACCTGTTCGGACATGGACCTAAAAACAACAAACGATACAGCACTCCAATGGGCAGAACAATGGTGTGATAACATATCATGACGATAATGCTTAAACAACTGGTAATCATATCTTTTTATGCTATTCTAAGAGAGGAGGTTAATTTTTGATCTTTTACTTCTTCATATTGAATATACTTCACATGGAATTACTAGCCATAATTTCTCTATGATTACTGAAACTCCTCATAATTCTTATCCATTCTAGATTATATACTTTACTCTTACTATACTATCTAGGTCAGTGTCTTTTTATCTTCTGGCCTTTGATAACCATAAGAGCTTGATGATTAATTATTTATAATTCCATTTCTAAGTAGGAGTTTTGAAATTCCTTATCCCAATCCTTCTTCATTACGTGCTTCGACTTTTGATATTTTTCTTTTTGTTTTGCTTCATATTTTGTTTCCTGATTCCTTTTATTGGGGTGTAATTCGATAAATAGAATATTTAAGGTCATTCTAGATGTGATTCATATAAAATGTAGTAATCTTTGATCTCAGATCTCCCTTTAATCCGTTTCTAATTATGTCATTTCACTTTTCTTGAATCACCAGGAGAGAAAAAAAGGTACGACTATCAACTCGGCGAGCACTTCTTCCTCCTTCTCTCTTTCTTCATCTTCTAGATTATCACTATCATCGTCTCCTACTTCTCTATTTTTTCCCCCGTGTTTCTTCTTATTCCTCGCAGCTTAATCATTATCCCCTTTGGGCGTTGGCGGAGATTGACCATAAGGAATCCCGACTAGATAAGATACTTGTTCCGTGTCTTCCTTCTCTCTCCTCCTTTTCTTTCCCCTTTAATTGTTCCTCTAATTCCTTGCAATGAGGGAGGTGGATGGTTGCTCGAGGGGAGCTGTGCCTTTCTCAGCACTTGGCGGAATTAAGAACGCCCATTACCAACCGAGTTCTCCGCACTCGGTTTACATAATGATGCAACATAATTCTAAGGTGCTAGGCTTTAGTAAGTTCTTATGTGATCACCATGGAATGGATGTCTTAGCCCAGATATTTAAAGATTGTTTATTTACATATTATATCCTATCATTTGGTATATATACATTATACACACACACACACACACACACACACACACACATATATATATATATATATATATACATATATATATATATATATATATATGTATATTTATGTATATATGTACACACATTTATATATATATATATATATATATATATATATATGTAAAAACTTGTCTGTGTGTGTCTGTGTGAATGATTTACAAATCAATTCCAAATTCCCATTGGATATATTTTTCTTAGAGATCAGAGTCTTTGAAATCGAGCTTGTATCAAGCTCTGCAAGTATTTTGAAATGAATTATCTGGGCTCCATCTTTTCAAAGATATGATTCAGATTCCGGTTTAGCTATTTTTCTTCATCAACGTTTAATCCAACCTCTGACACGAAAGTTATTGGTTTCCAATATATGATAATTTGGCATCGTACTCTGTTATAAGCAGTATGGACTTATCTTAACCTCGTGTATTTTTAATGCTTTCTCTTTGAGATGTATTAACTATCCACCTCTTTGACCCTAAGATTTATTCTTCCTTGCCAAATGTACCATTTCTGATATCCACACGTATACTTAGACTATAACTTCTTATTTTGTGCTTCTTTACTGCGTCTTTGTTAAAATTATTAAACTTTTTATAAGTTGTAATATTTCTAAGGTTATTTAAACTATTAATGATCTCAGGTATACGAAAATTACTGGAATGATTAATCAGTAATAATGTTCTCCATGCATTATTTATCTTAAAAGATAATGAAATAATGTTCTTATTCAAAATTAAATTACTTTTTCAAATTCTCTGTAGTTATTGGAGCTTCGTGGATTTTTTTTTATACAATATGTCCCTTTATTTGATAGGATTTCTTGTAAATTTAGCTTTGAAGAATATCTCTAATTGACGTAGGTTCCAAGTATATATGCCAAATGTTCCCAGACTTCATTACTATATCGTGAATGTATAACACTTGCAAGGTAAGTAAAATACTTAAGAAACATGCCACGTATCCTTTAATGCTCTGAAATCGCTGCACTTAATACAAAATTCGACAATAATGAAATTAATTCATTTTGAAGGAGGGATCATTCAAACATATGAATGACTCCAGATTTAATTTGTTTAGGATTTGGATTTTAATACCATTCCTGTTTGCAAATCCTATTTTTAGCGTGATTTTTCTAATCTCTATATTTGATACTTAACTAGATTCCACCAGATTCTCTGCATTTCCAAGCCCCCCCCCCCCCCCCCCCACCCCCAAAAAAAAAAAAAATAGGATTAAATTGAAGAATGAACACACGGTCTTATTGTGTTTATGTCAATATTTATATAAGAACAAAAATAATATGAAGATTATTATTTAAAATTGTATTTTCCCTTTGCGTTAACTTCTGATATCATATGGACTTTCTAAACAGCAAGAAATTTCTTTGGCGATTGAAAGGCAAATTCTTTGAACATTGATAAAAAAGATTATTCCATAAGGGTTTTCCTATTTTAACTTCCAGTCAAGCATACCCAAGAATATAATATGATTCTTCTAGCGTGCAAATCAAATTATTTTGTCTCGCTAAATAAAAAAAATGGATTTGTATATATGAATGCATGATTAAAACGGATCAGAAGTATCATGAGACAATGTGATAAAACTACTTATCTGGGCCTACAGGTATCACCAGATTATAAGTAGTTTCTGTATGGTTTACCCAAAAATAATAAGAAAGAAAAATATCAAAAGCATGATATTGCAACGAGACAACTATCCATATACGATATAAATTCATCAAGGTCAAAGCATTTGAAAGCGAAAGTAGGGAATGTACATATGCAAAGATTTCACTATTACTTAAAAAAAATAGGTGTGTACAGTAATCATTTTTGCACTGAAAGAGGAAACTGACTATTTATGCGTTTGTGTAAATAAAGAAAAACAGTAGGATGAGAACATTTTATCAAAGATAATCATAATACGCTTAGAAAATTTAACCTCCAAAAGTATAATTTTCTTTTGTAAATATGGTAGTAAAGTGTGAATATCCATGAATTCGAATAACTCTCATTCATGAAAATAAGCCAGTCCTGTTGTATCCTGATGTAAAAATTATACAGACTTGGGAAAGAGAAGAAAGATAGTACATTTGAGCAGGTATATGAATATCGATTGCCCAGGAAAGATGATTATCCCACCATGAACCCGAAATTTCTAGAAATTAAATTAAAAAAAAAATATGTTATATTTCTACTGTGTGTCATATTAATTGTAAGGAAAGAGTTTGGGTGAATGGACCATGTGATAAGATGTCTTAACAATTTACTGAACAACCTGGTCCTTCTCATCTGCAATAACATTGAAAGGACTTCATTACCTTTAAAATCAGTAGAGAAGAATAGACCCATTTTGTGTAATGCATCTCAACTTCAAAACTGTGTATAGGAAAATTCACAGGCATTAGAATTTGGCAAACAATCACAATAGCGAGGAATAAAAGTGGACGCTGGATTGAAAATTCCGAACAACTGCAATATTGAAAGGATACTTCAAGACTAAAAGCCTTACATATAGATATTATCATCATCATCATTATTATTATTATTATTATTATTATTATTATTATTATTATTATTATTATTATTATTGTTATTATTATTATTATTATTATTATTATTATTATTATTATTATTATTATTATTATTATTATTATTATTATTAGCACGAGGAAAGAAGGCAATCGGTGAGACAGATGCATATGATCACCAACCATTGAACACCTGAGTTTGGTGTCAGCTTTTTCATATGACTCAAAGAAAGGGGCCATCACGTTATAGCCTCGTGGAGGGACACGGCTTACCTTCCTTCAACGATAATAATATAAGTATCTTTCCGTGATAGAAGAGCGGTAGTTGCCGCCTGTATATTTAAGTGGCAGACTGAAAAAGGCAAGGCCTGCTTCGAATTTAATTAAGATTACCTTTGTTATTGCATATACCTTACTTCTCACCTCTTCTTTCCTTGTATATAAATATTTTTATAAACTTTTTTTTATAAAGAAGAATATATTACAGGCTTTAGCGAAACATTCATTACTATACCATATGCATTGTAGAAACCCTGAAGATGTGAATGCCCCTTTGTATAAGAAGAAAAAGTAGTGTTAAGAAAGGTAAAAGTTTTAATCATCTACTGTAGTTCTCAAGTACGTAAAACTTGCAATGTTTTCCTATCTCTCTTAGCATATGAATTTCTAATTAGCAACACCCAGGAATGAATTGAGTACCTTATATGGATTAATATAAATATGGTAACACAAGATTAGTTCCAGGATTTGGAAAATAACGATACAATAAGAGATTACAGTTTAGTAAAAGCAGCCCTTCATAAGTAAATCACAAAAGCATATTTTTTTAAGTATCTTATCCGTAAGTATATATAAAAAATATTTCCATGGAAAAAGTTACTCATTTTGGTACAAGAGAAAATTCGTATGCGTTTGTACTGGCAAAAAATATTTACTAGCATGCCTATCTGCACACTTGCTGTAGGAAAGGGCTTGACTAAGTGAGAAAAATCTAATGTAAGAAAATAAAAAATAAAGAAACTGGGACAGGCAGAATAAAATGTGCAATAAAGCAAAGAAGAGGCCAATTCCTCTTCGGGAGATATCTTTTTATTCCTTGAAGACAATGGGTGAGTTAGACTGGTACTAATATATTGAAAAATAAAAGAAAGCAGGGAAAGATTTCCTGCTCTATCTATATGTCTACCTAGCCACCTACCTACCTGTCTATCTATCTAGCTATCTTTCTATAGGGATATTATCTATTACAGTTTTTGTATCTTACTGAAATATTTACGCAGCCCGCTTTCTTACCTTACATTTTGTAGATCACCCTGTTTAATATATTTATGCATGCTATTGAAAGTTTCATATAAGTTTTACAAAGAAACTTGATGTTGTATTTTTTTTTTAGTGGAACATTAAAGATCATATTTCTTATATCGGTTTCTTTTTAGTGTTTTTTTTTTTTATTTTCATTTTATTTTTTTGTAAATCGTCTTTTATTAGATGTATATATATCAGCGTAAATAAGTATATAAGTAAATGCTTTCCGTAACAATGTTGTGAATTTTTAGAGAGTATATTTATTTTTGTAAAGTTTGTATTATTTTCATCACTCATATTTCGTACAGAGCTCTCTCGTATCCCCGTTAAAGAGCCAAAGTAAGAAGTTAAGAAGTTGTATTTCAATAGTTCTTAATAATAATTACCCAGTTTGTTTTGAGTGTCCGTAAGAGACCTTTTGATATTCAGTATTTTTTATATATTAAAGTCTGGGAGTTATATAATTTCTCAGAGCTCAGGTATTATTCAAGTGTAACAGACCTATGTGAACACAAACAGGTGAGTTTGGAACTCGGTAGGTTATGTAATTTGCCAGCCGTAATGTATAATTTACTTTTTGGTGCCCAGACCCGAGAGAGAGAGAGAGAGAGAGAGAGAGAGAGAGAGAGAGAGACTATTTAATCACGATTGAAGTAATATTCATGACTTTGGGTATATCCTTGAGTTGGTTCTTTCAACTTTCACCAGAACTTAAAGTTCTCACCGAACGGTCATCAAGAGTTAGAATAAAGGATAAAATCCTTTACTAATTGGATCTTGCATTTTTCCCAAGTCCTTCACTATACTGTCGCAGATTTATACCACTATAAGCTGACAAGGGATTAAATGCCTTGAAATAAAAATATTATTCTTCAATTACAGTTGATGATAGATTGAAAAACTTCAGTCTTGTTCAAAGGACAGATTCATCTACCAGTTGCGTCTATATTTCTTTTTGCTAAATCTCTCGTGTCGTATAAACTGTATCCTTTGAAAGGATAAAAAAAATCACAATAGACTAGATTCTAGTGAAATATATCAGATATGAAATATAACGTTTTTGACAAGGATCATTTGTTTTTGTATTGTGTTATAAGTGATAACTAACAGTCAAGATTTTATTCATAAGAACAAATTAATGATTGTGGGAAAGTCGAAACTAACAATGAAATATTCACTTAGGGGAATAGCCATGTTTGAAATGAAATTATCAGGAATTAGACTCATTAGGGTAGTATCTAAACATCTTTGAAAACTGGTCGTGAATTTCGAGCTGTTTTCTATTATGTTAGTGAACATTGAATTATGAATTACATGACGATTTTGTGTCTAAAACTAAAGAAAAATTATTAACACAAATAATAGTAATTGCCGATAAAGAATATGCCAGACATTCTTGTTTAAAAAAAAAAAAAAAAAAAAAAAAAAAAAAAAAAAAAAAAAAAAAAAAAAAAACATTCTATAATGCGGCAAACTTTTAGAAATTTTCATTTTGAATAAATAATGCATACATATATCGTAGTTTTAATCGGTTCCCTTAACAAAACGGTGGCGGGTCTAGTTAAATGAACATTTTATTCTTGCTAAAATGATAATCTTATACATATAATCGGCGTTGATGAGAATTATGTTAGATTCTAAAATTGCCAGAATCAGCGGCGATGACTTATGGGTATAAAGGCTATTGAAATAGACTAGAAGCAATATGACATGTTAAAATACTTGGTGCAAGAAAAAGTATGAGAAATCTGTTTGACTATAGAGAAGCTTCTGTGCTAAGATAGGGAAGGGCACATAGGATTGACAAGAGGAAAAATATATTAAGTAAAAGCTGATAATAAAATTCTAAGGAAGGGGTTCAGCAAGAATTCTATGGAACCTAAAAAGGGGTCTAATAAACAAATGGAGAGAATAATGTTCAGGGATGTGAATGTATAATATAAAATTGAGAATGCTTGTGGGAGTAACTTGTGAGGATATTAGGAGAGTAATTGGGTGGAAAGTGGAAAGGCGACAGGAATTTCTGGAATATTAGGAGAGGTAGCTGCTCACGTTTTAACAGATCACTTTTTATAAAAGGAAATAATACAGATGAACAATATGGGGAAAACAATTGGAATATGTAAATTTGATAAATGAGGCTATAAGTATCATAATGGCAAATAACGGATGGACAGATATCACATATCTACGCGTGAAGCATGTTGATAGCGGTAAAAGACTTTTATACCAAAAATAGAAAGTTGCCAGAATATGTAGATGTGGAAGATTACTTACATAAGGTGGTGTAACGTGTTCATGGATGAAGCTATGTTAAAAGTAAGATGGAAATTAGAGGTTGATGTAAATTCAATGTAGCATAGAATAGTTTGTACTTGCAACTGTGTACCTTTTACCAAGCTAAACTAGAGGGGATAAGTTAGAATAAATTGGTCAAAGGCTATTTTGTCCAGGTATTCACCCTAAAAAACTATAAGATAATGCATTGAACTGTGAGATGAATGATGGTAGATTGTAAGTAGTAGAATTGTATTAGTAGTTAGAAGTAAATCTAAAATCATGGATGGGTTAGTAAAATTGCACCTTTTAGACTAGGTGAAGTAAGAAAGACAGAAAGCCATAGGCCTATTTGTGAAAATGCAAAGCATGGAGGTATTGTTGAGCCAGCTACCGTTCATAAAAGTAAGGTGTGGATGTTAAACTGGAATGATAGAATATAAACTGAAGAGAATCAGTTATGCCTCTTTTATTTTATCTACCGTAGGAGGAGTGATATAATGAGGAATGTGAAGATACACAAAAATGCATTACATCCTCTCTTGAATTAGTTTTC
>NC_090731.1:122603350-122607066 GCF_036898095.1 Palaemon carinicauda
ACATTAATGTCTGGATTCTCTTAACGACCTCGGGATCAGAGCCCCAGGCGAAATCACACAAAGACAAGAGCTTGGCTCCGGCCGGGAATCGAACCCTGGTCGGCAAGCTTGTATAGACAGTGACTAAGCCACTTGGCCACGAAGAAGGATAAAAGTCAATGACAATTCTTCTGTACTTATACCTGTCGAATTCAGGTATTTTGTACTTAGAATTGAAATCAACCCATCCTCACCATCGTAGCTAATTGGTAGTTTGTTACTTGGCATTCAATTAATGATAAATTTTGCACATTTTTACGTGTTTTTCATATTCTAATAAGCCATATATATATTTTTGATACATTAATGTCTGGATTCTCTTAACGACCTCGGGATCAGAGCCCCAGGCGAAATCACACAAAGACAAGAGCTTGGCTCCGGCCGGGAATCGAACCCTGGTCGGCAAGCTTGTATAGACAGTGACTAAGCCACTTGGCCACGAAGAAGGATAAAAGTCAATGACAATTCTTCTGTACTTATACCTGTCGAATTCAGGTATTTTGTACTTAGAATTGAAATCAACCCATCCTCACCATCGTAGCTAATTGGTAGTTTGTTACTTGGCATTCAATTAATGATAAATTTTGCACATTTTTACGTGTTTTTCATATTCTAATAAGCCATATATATATTTTTGATACATTAATGTCTGGATTCTCTTAACGACCTCGGGATCAGAGCCCCAGGCGAAATCACACAAAGACAAGAGCTTGGCTCCGGCCGGGAATCGAACCCTGGTCGGCAAGCTTGTATAGACAGTGACTAAGCCACTTGGCCACGAAGAAGGATAAAAGTCAATGACAATTCTTCTGTACTTATACCTGTCGAATTCAGGTATTTTGTACTTAGAATTGAAATCAACCCATCCTCACCATCGTAGCTAATTGGTAGTTTGTTACTTGGCATTCAATTAATGATAAATTTTGCACATTTTTACGTGTTTTTCATATTCTAATAAGCCATATATATATTTTTGATACATTAATGTCTGGATTCTCTTAACGACCTCGGGATCAGAGCCCCAGGCGAAATCACACAAAGACAAGAGCTAGGCTCCGGCCGGGAATCGAACCCTGGTCGGCAAGCTTGTATAGACAGTGACTAAGCCACTTGGCCACGAAGAAGGATAAAAGTCAATGACAATTCTTCTGTACTTATACCTGTCGAATTCAGGTATTTTGTACTTAGAATTGAAATCAACCCATCCTCACCATCGTAGCTAATTGGTAGTTTGTTACTTGGCATTCAATTAATGATAAATTTTGCACATTTTTACGTGTTTTTCATATTCTAATAAGCCATATATATATTTTTGATACATTAATGTCTGGATTCTCTTAACGACCTCGGGATCAGAGCCCCAGGCGAAATCACACAAAGACAAGAGCTTGGCTCCGGCCGGGAATCGAACCCTGGTCGGCAAGCTTGTATAGACAGTGACTAAGCCACTTGGCCACGAAGAAGGATAAAAGTCAATGACAATTCTTCTGTACTTATACCTGTCGAATTCAGGTATTTTGTACTTAGAATTGAAATCAACCCATCCTCACCATCGTAGCTAATTGGTAGTTTGTTACTTGGCATTCAATTAATGATAAATTTTGCACATTTTTACGTGTTTTTCATATTCTAATAAGCCATATATATATTTTTGATACATTAATGTCTGGATTCTCTTAACGACCTCGGGATCAGAGCCCCAGGCGAAATCACACAAAGACAAGAGCTTGGCTCCGGCCGGGAATCGAACCCTGGTCGGCAAGCTTGTATAGACAGTGACTAAGCCACTTGGCCACGAAGAAGGATAAAAGTCAATGACAATTCTTCTGTACTTATACCTGTCGAATTCAGGTATTTTGTACTTAGAATTGAAATCAACCCATCCTCACCATCGTAGCTAATTGGTAGTTTGTTACTTGGCATTCAATTAATGATAAATTTTGCACATTTTTACGTGTTTTTCATATTCTAATAAGCCATATATATATTTTTGATACATTAATGTCTGGATTCTCTTAACGACCTCGGGATCAGAGCCCCAGGCGAAATCACACAAAGACAAGAGCTTGGCTCCGGCCGGGAATCGAACCCTGGTCGGCAAGCTTGTATAGACAGTGACTAAGCCACTTGGCCACGAAGAAGGATAAAAGTCAATGACAATTCTTCTGTACTTATACCTGTCGAATTCAGGTATTTTGTACTTAGAATTGAAATCAACCCATCCTCACCATCGTAGCTAATTGGTAGTTTGTTACTTGGCATTCAATTAATGATAAATTTTGCACATTTTTACGTGTTTTTCATATTCTAATAAGCCATATATATATTTTTGATACATTAATGTCTGGATTCTCTTAACGACCTCGGGATCAGAGCCCCAGGCGAAATCACACAAAGACAAGAGCTTGGCTCCGGCCGGGAATCGAACCCTGGTCGGCAAGCTTGTATAGACAGTGACTAAGCCACTTGGCCACGAAGAAGGATAAAAGTCAATGACAATTCTTCTGTACTTATACCTGTCGAATTCAGGTATTTTGTACTTAGAATTGAAATCAACCCATCCTCACCATCGTAGCTAATTGGTAGTTTGTTACTTGGCATTCAATTAATGATAAATTTTGCACATTTTTACGTGTTTTTCATATTCTAATAAGCCATATATATATTTTTTGATACATTAATGTCTGGATTCTCTTAACGACCTCGGGATCAGAGCCCCAGGCGAAATCACACAAAGACAAGAGCTTGGCTCCGGCCGGGAATCGAACCCTGGTCGGCAAGCTTGTATAGACAGTGACTAAGCCACTTGGCCACGAAGAAGGATAAAAGTCAATGACAATTCTTCTGTACTTATACCTGTCGAATTCAGGTATTTTGTACTTAGAATTGAAATCAACCCATCCTCACCATCGTAGCTAATTGGTAGTTTGTTACTTGGCATTCAATTAATGATAAATTTTGCACATTTTTACGTGTTTTTCATATTCTAATAAGCCATATATATATTTTTGATACATTAATGTCTGGATTCTCTTAACGACCTCGGGATCAGAGCCCCAGGCGAAATCACACAAAGACAAGAGCTAGGCTCCGGCCGGGAATCGAACCCTGGTCGGCAAGCTTGTATAGACAGTGACTAAGCCACTTGGCCACGAAGAAGGATAAAAGTCAATGACAATTCTTCTGTACTTATACCTGTCGAATTCAGGTATTTTGTACTTAGAATTGAAATCAACCCATCCTCACCATCGTAGCTAATTGGTAGTTTGTTACTTGGCATTCAATTAATGATAAATTTTGCACATTTTTACGTGTTTTTCATATTCTAATAAGCCATTTATATATTTTGCACATTTAGCTACGATGGTGAGGATGGGTTGATTTCAATTCTAAGTACAAAATACCTGAATTCGACAGGTATAAGTACAGAAGAATTGTCATTGACTTTTATCCTTCTTCGTGGCCAAGTGGCTTAGTCACTGTCTATACAAGCTTGCCGACCAGGGTTCGATTCCCGGCCGGAGCCAAGCTCTTGTCTTTGTGTGATTTCGCCTGGGGCTCTGATCCCGAGGTCGTTAAGAGAATCCAGACATTAATGTATCAAAAATATATATATGGCTTATTAGAATATGAAAAACACGTAAAAATGTGCAAAATTTATCATTAATTGAATGCCA
>NC_090731.1:122607566-122612566 GCF_036898095.1 Palaemon carinicauda
GCATTGTGCCGCTCACGCGCCATCTGTATTCCTTTTTGCGTAGCTCAACAACTCGGTGTTTTTCCCTGTGTTATCTTGCAATTCTTGGATTATTTGAGTATAAGTTGAGTATTATTTCTTTTATGTATAAATGTAGCTCTTGGTAATTTTAAAAGTGATTCGATAGTGATATCGTTGTTACAAGAGCTGTTGCCTACCGGAGGCGTCCTGGACGCTGTCGCTCGCTATGTATGAGTTATTTAGTTAGCCAGAGCGACGTTCCCGGCTGTTTTGCTTTAATAATTTTAGCTATTCAGCATTACATATGATGCTTTTATATGATGCTTTTAGTATTTCCGTTTAGGCAAAGGATTTGCCGATTCTGGCCTACGCTAGACCTTGTAGCCTAGTCGTTTGGCCTTAGTAATTTCCTGCATGATATTCAGATTTCCGAGTGTTTTAAAATTTTTAAAATAGTTATAATAAATAGTTTTTCTGCAGATGAGTAGTATTTATCTTTACAGTTGTTATAAACATTCATTGAAGTTTTTTTTTGGCAAAAGAAAAAAGGAGGTTACTGCAAAAAACTGATTTTTTAAGAATTTTTTTGGCGTCGGGGTCGTTCGCGTCCGAGTATACCCTTAAAGGGGTGTCCGAGGAGCGTACCTATCCAGGGTTAAGGTACCCAGAATTCTAACTCATGGAGCGAATATCCCTAATAAAAGAACCAGGGATATCGCGAAATATCAGAGGACGTATTCTTGACACGCCACATAGCAATCTGCACCCCGAACAGAGTTAACACTTCGAAGGGGTCAATTAGCAAGAAAACGAAAATGAGAAAGAAAGGAGAGCCGCTCGCAAGGTATCTCTCCTCTCCCGTTTCATAAGCGTGCATTGTGCCGCTCACGCGCCATCTGTATTCCTTTTTGCGTAGCTCAACAACTCGGTGTTTTTCCCTGTGTTATCTCGCAATTCTTGGATTATTTGAGTATAAGTTGAGTATTATTTCTTTTATGTATAAATGTAGCTCTTGGTAATTTTAAAAGTGATTCGATAGTGATATCGTTGTTACAAGAGCTGTTGCCTACCGGAGGCGTCCTGGACGCTGTCGCTCGCTATGTATGAGTTATTTAGTTAGCCAGAGCGACGTTCCCGGCTGTTTTGCTTTAATAATTTTAGCTATTCAGCGTTACATATGATGCTTTTATATGATGCTTTTAGTATTTCCGTTTAGGCGAAGGATTTGCCGATTCTGGCCTACGCTAGACCTTGTAGCCTAGTCGTTTGGCCTTAGTAATTTCTTGCATGATATTCAGATTTCCGAGTGTTTTAAAATTTTATTGAAGCTTTAGGCAGTTTTATACATTTAAGATTATGTTGATTTTCTTCCAAGATAGTATACGAGTGAGTTTCGGTGATTTAGGTAATCGATTCTCTTTGCGCCTAGGCTAGTTGCCAATGGGGCCTTAGTATACTTTCTCACACTCCCCGAGTGCTCTCTTCTCTTTGGAGAATGTGTGCAATCCCTTTCCCTCTGCTTAAGCCTTGGGCTTAACCCTAATGGTTTACCTGAATTGACAACTATATTAGGGTGTTTCTGTTCTTTCCTGTTTCCAGTAGGTCTGGCTTCAGGAAGGGGGCAGGACATCAGAGTTCTTAGTCTGAGTCTGTTTCTGTCTAGATTGTGGTTGAGATTCCCTTTATAGGCTGACAGCAGACATAGGAGGCTTAGCCTCCTTAGCTCACTTTCGAAGATTTCTGTACGAGATGATTCCTTCTTTTTGTGATCTAGCAGACTAGTCCAGTGCTGTTGTTCTCAGTATGGAGAATGAGATCCTCTTTTCTGTGAATAGCAATGCCTTCCTTGCCTTGGTTCCGAGGGAGTTGGCAAGTATTGCTGGCCTCCCTCCTCGGATCTCCCCTAGGCTAAGATGAGTTTTCTTGGCTGCGGGTGATTCATTACTAGAGCAAGGTTGGCAGGACCCTCTTCTCCCTTTCCCCCTCTTTCCTTAGTGATGGCCTACCCATTGCATTCATGTGCGTCATTCTACATCTGTACCTAGTATAGGTTAGGATGTGGGGTTGACTCAGTCCCTTACCGGCCGGCAGTGCGTGCCGGCCGGCAATGGTCTTCTGCTTTGAGTGCTGCCCGGACCTCCCTTGGTCTCTCATCCTTGTTTGTGTCTAGAGCCAGATGCATTGGTCAGGAAGCCTAAAGTTATATTCTCCCCTTCCTTATGTGCACTCTTTCGGGTTGCCGGGTTATGAGGTAGTACTTTTACTTATCCCGGCATCCATTCTGTTTTTCTTCTAGTGTTGTACCCTAGCCCGGCTGCCGGCCTGAGTGGCTGGCAGCCGGGCAATCGGAGTTCTCTGGTTCTTTTGCTGCCGGCCGGCATAGGTTGTATATCTTTGCCGGCCGGCTATATATCACACCATTGTCTGCCGGCCGCTACGATTAGTGGCCGGCAGCCGGGTGCGGTTGTTGTTTAGCTGCCGGCCGTCAGTCCCCTGCCGGCCGGCAATAGAAACACACCGAGGTTCTGCCAGCCGCTACGTTTGGCGTCCTGCAGCCGGGTGCTATCTTGTGTAGTTACCGGCCGGCACACGCATTTGAACCAGCGTTCTTCCACTGCAACCGCAGTCAAAGTGAGTTGATACCTGTAGGAGGGAGACTTCAGAATTTTCGGGATCGGTGGACCTTCGATCCCTGGGCCCGCAGCCTACTTAAGAATGGACTGGGTTGGAGCTGGTACAGCACTCCACCCCCGTGCCCTCGATTTTTCCAACACTCCACCCCCGTTCTGGAGGAGTACATTCAAGAACTGTTGGAGAAAAGAGTACTCCGAAGGGTAAAGTCCATCAAATTCCTTGGGAGGCTGTTTTGTGTTCCCAAGAAGGACTTATAAAAACTCAGTCATTCTGGACTTGTCGCCACTCAACAAGTTCATAGTGAACTGCAAGTTCAAGATGCTAACACTGCAACACATAAGGACCTTACTGCCCAAGAGGGCATTTACCGTCTCCATAGATTTGTCAGACGCCTATTGGCACGTTCCAATCAACCGTTAACTCTCCCCTACCTAGGGTTCAAGCTATATCGAAGACTCTACGCCCTCAGAGCCATGCCATTCGGGCTAAACGTAGCCCCAAGGATCTTCACGAAGCTTGCGAGCGTAGCTCTCAAACAATTACCCCTAAAGGGAATCCAGGTGGTAGCCTACCTGGACGACTGGCTGGTGTGGGCAGCATCCAAGACAGAATGTTTGCAAGCTTCCCTACAGGTGATCCAGTTCCTAGAGTATCTAGGCTTCAAGATCAACAGAAAAAAGTCTCGACTTTCTCCATCTCAAAATTTCCAGTGGTTGGGAATCCACTGGGACCTAGTATCACACCAACTCTCCATCCCGGCAAAGAAGAGGAAGGAGATAGCTGGTTCCGTCAAGAGACTTCTGGATTCCGAAAGGATATCAAGACGCGAACAGGAGAGAGTGCTGGGTTCTCTCTAGTTTGCTTCAGTAACAGACCAAGTGCTAAGAGCACAGCTAAAGGATGCAACCGGAGTTTGGAGAAGTTATGCATCAAACGCGCGAAGAGATCTGATAAGACCAGTTCCGCTTCGTCTACGTACGCTTCTCAGGCCTTGGTCTCAAGTTAGGCAACTAAAGAAGTCGGTACTTCTTCAGCCACCTCCCCCCTCGTTGTTATTCACACAGACGCCTCGAAAAAGGGATGGGGAGGTCATTCTCATAGGAAGAAGGCACAAGGGACTTGGTCCAATCTATTCAAGACAATTCACATAAACTTTCTGGAAGCTATGGCAGTACTCCTTGCCTTGAAGAAAGTCTCCCATCGTCGCTCGATCCCCAAAAGGATGGTGCTGGACAGCGAGGTGATTGTTAGATGCTTGAATCGACAAGGATTGAGGTCACCACCACTCAACCAGGTGATGTTGGCCATCTTTCGACTGGCGGAAAAAAAGAAGTGGTACCTGTCGGCAGTTTACCTTCAAGGAGTCCGCAATGTGACAGCTGACGCTCTATCCAGGTTCACACCGATAGAGTCAGAATGGTCCCTAGATGCAGGATCATTCTCCTTCATCTTGAGTCAAGTCCCAGAACTGCAGATAGACCTCTTTGCGACGAAAGACAACAATAAGTTACCCTTTTCCGTGTCCCCTTGGCGGAAGCAGTGGACGCTATGTCCCTCGATTGGAACAGATGATCCAAGATTTACCTGTTCCCTCCTCACAACCGTCTATTGAGGGACCTCAACAAACTGAGATCTTTCAAGGGAGTAGCGGCAATAGTGGCTCACAAGTGGCCGAACAGCGTGTGGTTTCCTCTGGCATTGGAACTACGGCTGAAGTGTCTACTGTTACCAGATCCACTTCTGACCCAGCAAGTTCAGAAGTTGACTGTCTGCGCTTCATCAAAGAAAACCCGGAACCTGCAGCTCTTGATTTTCTCTCCCTAGCGGTGAGAAAACATTTCGGGATTTCGAAAGACAGTAGAGACTTCCTAGAGGAATATAAGTACAAATCTACAACAAGGCAATGTGAGTCATCATGGAGGAAATGGGTGGCCTTTGGCAAGGCGAAAAATCCGCAAAAGATCTCGACGGACTTCTGCTTATCTTTCTTCATCCATCTCCATGGTCAAGGGTTACCAGCCAACACAATATCAACGTGAAAATCTGCGACAAGACCAATTTTATATGCCTTCCAGGTCGACCTCTCTAACGATATTTCTAATAAAATTCCAAAAGCCGGTGCTAGGCTCAGACCATCAGCACCTCCAAAGCCCATTTCGTGGTCTTTAGATAAAATTCTTCATTTCGCTTCGCTGTTGAACAATGAGGAGTGTGCTTTAAAGGATTTGACCCAAAAAGATATTTTACTGTTTGCACTCGCGTCGGGGGCCAGGGTTAGTTAAATTGTAGCCCTCTCGAGAGAGGAGGGTCGTGTTTAGTTCTTGGATGGGGGAGAACTGAACCTGTTTCCGGATCCTACGTTTCTC
>NC_090731.1:122620066-122625066 GCF_036898095.1 Palaemon carinicauda
CACAGAGCAATCTGCACCCCGAACAGAGTTAACACTTCGAAGGGGTCAATTAGCAAGAAAACGAAAATGAGAAAGAAAGGAGAGCCGCTCGCAAGGTATCTCTCCTCTCCCGTTTCATAAGCGTGCATTGTGCCGCTCACGCGCCATCTGTATTCCTTTTTGCGTAGCTCAACAACTCGGTGTTTTTCCCTGTGTTATCTCGCAATTCTTGGATTATTTGAGTATAAGTTGAGTATTATTTCTTTTATGTATAAATGTAGCTCTTGGTAATTTTAAAAGTGATTCGATAGTGATATCGTTGTTACAAGAGCTGTTGCCTACCGGAGGCGTCCTGGACGCTGTCGCTCGCTATGTATGAGTTATTTAGTTAGCCAGAGCGACGTTCCCGGCTGTTTTGCTTTAATAATTTTAGCTATTCAGCATTACATATGATGCTTTTATATGATGCTTTTAGTATTTCCGTTTAGGCAAAGGATTTGCCGATTCTGGCCTACGCTAGACCTTGTAGCCTAGTCGTTTGGCCTTAGTAATTTCCTGCATGATATTCAGATTTCCGAGTGTTTTAAAATTTTTAAAATAGTTATAATAAATAGTTTTTCTGCAGATGAGTAGTATTTATCTTTACAGTTGTTATAAACATTCATTGAAGTTTTTTTTTGGCAAAAGAAAAAAGGAGGTTACTGCAAAAAACTGATTTTTTAAGAATTTTTTTGGCGTCGGGGTCGTTCGCGTCCGAGTATACCCTTAAAGGGGTGTCCGAGGAGCGTACCTATCCAGGGTTAAGGTACCCAGAATTCTAACTCATGGAGCGAATATCCCTAATAAAAGAACCAGGGATATCGCGAAATATCAGAGGACGTATTCTTGACACGCCACATAGCAATCTGCACCCCGAACAGAGTTAACACTTCGAAGGGGTCAATTAGCAAGAAAACGAAAATGAGAAAGAAAGGAGAGCCGCTCGCAAGGTATCTCTCCTCTCCCGTTTCATAAGCGTGCATTGTGCCGCTCACGCGCCATCTGTATTCCTTTTTGCGTAGCTCAACAACTCGGTGTTTTTCCCTGTGTTATCTCGCAATTCTTGGATTATTTGAGTATAAGTTGAGTATTATTTCTTTTATGTATAAATGTAGCTCTTGGTAATTTTAAAAGTGATTCGATAGTGATATCGTTGTTACAAGAGCTGTTGCCTACCGGAGGCGTCCTGGACGCTGTCGCTCGCTATGTATGAGTTATTTAGTTAGCCAGAGCGACGTTCCCGGCTGTTTTGCTTTAATAATTTTAGCTATTCAGCGTTACATATGATGCTTTTATATGATGCTTTTAGTATTTCCGTTTAGGCGAAGGATTTGCCGATTCTGGCCTACGCTAGACCTTGTAGCCTAGTCGTTTGGCCTTAGTAATTTCTTGCATGATATTCAGATTTCCGAGTGTTTTAAAATTTTATTGAAGCTTTAGGCAGTTTTATACATTTAAGATTATGTTGATTTTCTTCCAAGATAGTATACGAGTGAGTTTCGGTGATTTAGGTAATCGATTCTCTTTGCGCCTAGGCTAGTTGCCAATGGGGCCTTAGTATACTTTCTCACACTCCCCGAGTGCTCTCTTCTCTTTGGAGAATGTGTGCAATCCCTTTCCCTCTGCTTAAGCCTTGGGCTTAACCCTAATGGTTTACCTGAATTGACAACTATATTAGGGTGTTTCTGTTCTTTCCTGTTTCCAGTAGGTCTGGCTTCAGGAAGGGGGCAGGACATCAGAGTTCTTAGTCTGAGTCTGTTTCTGTCTAGATTGTGGTTGAGATTCCCTTTATAGGCTGACAGCAGACATAGGAGGCTTAGCCTCCTTAGCTCACTTTCGAAGATTTCTGTACGAGATGATTCCTTCTTTTTGTGATCTAGCAGACTAGTCCAGTGCTGTTGTTCTCAGTATGGAGAATGAGATCCTCTTTTCTGTGAATAGCAATGCCTTCCTTGCCTTGGTTCCGAGGGAGTTGGCAAGTATTGCTGGCCTCCCTCCTCGGATCTCCCCTAGGCTAAGATGAGTTTTCTTGGCTGCGGGTGATTCATTACTAGAGCAAGGTTGGCAGGACCCTCTTCTCCCTTTCCCCCTCTTTCCTTAGTGATGGCCTACCCATTGCATTCATGTGCGTCATTCTACATCTGTACCTAGTATAGGTTAGGATGTGGGGTTGACTCAGTCCCTTACCGGCCGGCAGTGCGTGCCGGCCGGCAATGGTCTTCTGCTTTGAGTGCTGCCCGGACCTCCCTTGGTCTCTCATCCTTGTTTGTGTCTAGAGCCAGATGCATTGGTCAGGAAGCCTAAAGTTATATTCTCCCCTTCCTTATGTGCACTCTTTCGGGTTGCCGGGTTATGAGGTAGTACTTTTACTTATCCCGGCATCCATTCTGTTTTTCTTCTAGTGTTGTACCCTAGCCCGGCTGCCGGCCTGAGTGGCTGGCAGCCGGGCAATCGGAGTTCTCTGGTTCTTTTGCTGCCGGCCGGCATAGGTTGTATATCTTTGCCGGCCGGCTATATATCACACCATTGTCTGCCGGCCGCTACGATTAGTGGCCGGCAGCCGGGTGCGGTTGTTGTTTAGCTGCCGGCCGTCAGTCCCCTGCCGGCCGGCAATAGAAACACACCGAGGTTCTGCCAGCCGCTACGTTTGGCGTCCTGCAGCCGGGTGCTATCTTGTGTAGTTACCGGCCGGCACACGCATTTGAACCAGCGTTCTTCCACTGCAACCGCAGTCAAAGTGAGTTGATACCTGTAGGAGGGAGACTTCAGAATTTTCGGGATCGGTGGACCTTCGATCCCTGGGCCCGCAGCCTACTTAAGAATGGACTGGGTTGGAGCTGGTACAGCACTCCACCCCCGTGCCCTCGATTTTTCCAACACTCCACCCCCGTTCTGGAGGAGTACATTCAAGAACTGTTGGAGAAAAGAGTACTCCGAAGGGTAAAGTCCATCAAATTCCTTGGGAGGCTGTTTTGTGTTCCCAAGAAGGACTTATAAAAACTCAGTCATTCTGGACTTGTCGCCACTCAACAAGTTCATAGTGAACTGCAAGTTCAAGATGCTAACACTGCAACACATAAGGACCTTACTGCCCAAGAGGGCATTTACCGTCTCCATAGATTTGTCAGACGCCTATTGGCACGTTCCAATCAACCGTTAACTCTCCCCTACCTAGGGTTCAAGCTATATCGAAGACTCTACGCCCTCAGAGCCATGCCATTCGGGCTAAACGTAGCCCCAAGGATCTTCACGAAGCTTGCGAGCGTAGCTCTCAAACAATTACCCCTAAAGGGAATCCAGGTGGTAGCCTACCTGGACGACTGGCTGGTGTGGGCAGCATCCAAGACAGAATGTTTGCAAGCTTCCCTACAGGTGATCCAGTTCCTAGAGTATCTAGGCTTCAAGATCAACAGAAAAAAGTCTCGACTTTCTCCATCTCAAAATTTCCAGTGGTTGGGAATCCACTGGGACCTAGTATCACACCAACTCTCCATCCCGGCAAAGAAGAGGAAGGAGATAGCTGGTTCCGTCAAGAGACTTCTGGATTCCGAAAGGATATCAAGACGCGAACAGGAGAGAGTGCTGGGTTCTCTCTAGTTTGCTTCAGTAACAGACCAAGTGCTAAGAGCACAGCTAAAGGATGCAACCGGAGTTTGGAGAAGTTATGCATCAAACGCGCGAAGAGATCTGATAAGACCAGTTCCGCTTCGTCTACGTACGCTTCTCAGGCCTTGGTCTCAAGTTAGGCAACTAAAGAAGTCGGTACTTCTTCAGCCACCTCCCCCCTCGTTGTTATTCACACAGACGCCTCGAAAAAGGGATGGGGAGGTCATTCTCATAGGAAGAAGGCACAAGGGACTTGGTCCAATCTATTCAAGACAATTCACATAAACTTTTTGGAAGCTATGGCAGTACTCCTTGCCTTGAAGAAAGTCTCCCATCGTCGCTCGATCCCCAAAAGGATGGTGCTGGACAGCGAGGTGATTGTTAGATGCTTGAATCGACAAGGATTGAGGTCACCACCACTCAACCAGGTGATGTTGGCCATCTTTCGACTGGCGGAAAAAAAGAAGTGGTACCTGTCGGCAGTTTACCTTCAAGGAGTCCGCAATGTGACAGCTGACGCTCTATCCAGGTTCACACCGATAGAGTCAGAATGGTCCCTAGATGCAGGATCATTCTCCTTCATCTTGAGTCAAGTCCCAGAACTGCAGATAGACCTCTTTGCGACGAAAGACAACAATAAGTTACCCTTTTCCGTGTCCCCTTGGCGGAAGCAGTGGACGCTATGTCCCTCGATTGGAACAGATGGTCCAAGATTTACCTGTTCCCTCCTCACAACCGTCTATTGAGGGACCTCAACAAACTGAGATCTTTCAAGGGAGTAGCGGCAATAGTGGCTCACAAGTGGCCGAACAGCGTGTGGTTTCCTCTGGCATTGGAACTACGGCTGAAGTGTCTACTGTTACCAGATCCACTTCTGACCCAGCAAGTTCAGAAGTTGACTGTCTGCGCTTCATCAAAGAAAACCCGGAACCTGCAGCTCTTGATTTTCTCTCCCTAGCGGTGAGAAAACATTTCGGGATTTCGAAAGACAGTAGAGACTTCCTAGAGGAATATAAGTACAAATCTACAACAAGGCAATGTGAGTCATCATGGAGGAAATGGGTGGCCTTTGGCAAGGCGAAAAATCCGCAAAAGATCTTGACGGACTTCTGCTTATCTTTCTTCATCCATCTCCATGGTCAAGGGTTACCAGCCAACACAATATCAACGTGAAAATCTGCGACAAGACCCATTTTATATGCCTTCCAGGTCGACCTCTCTAACGATATTTCTAATAAAATTCCAAAAGCCGGTGCTAGGCTCAGACCATCAGCACCTCCAAAGCCCATTTCGTGGTCTTTAGATAAAATTCTTCATTTCGCTTCGCTGTTGAACAATGAGGAGTGTGCTTTAAAGGATTTGACCCAAAAAGATAT
>NC_090731.1:122637566-122645066 GCF_036898095.1 Palaemon carinicauda
GGGGAAACAAAGATACAAGATAGGCGTGCGATTTACATTTACCTTTATATTTCAAACTAGATTCTTGACAATGTTTTCAAGATAAAACATGGTCAAAATAATGTGCAATATTCAATAATATAAGATTTTGCTTAATGTATAAATCTGTTCCTGCTGTCCTCATAATAATCACATTATTTGTGTTAACAGATTTAATAAAATTTAAAAATTCTAGCATAAAGGGGCGAGTATAAGTACTTCGTAGATTGTTAGTACAATTATTCTCTAAAATATACATATCGTCATACACAGCTAGAGTATTATCAAAGTCAATTACAAAAAGAACGGGCGCTAAAGGCGATTCTTCTACAAAGCCCGATAAATCTGTTTGAAAAAAATCTTCAGATAAATCATCCTCGATATTGTCCTCACCTTTTAATAATAACGTTGGATTTTTTTTATTGTGTTCTGACTTTTTATTTAATAAATTAGGATAGTGGTATAAGAAAGAATTACTCGTATTCTGCTTATTCATTTTGAATAATGGAGGATGCAGATAATTTTTTAAAATATAAAGAAAAACAAAGAAAAATAAAGACAAAATTGTTTTAAATGATATCAACATAATAAAAGTTGCAATGACGATTATAGTTATGAAGATATGTTAAATTTTGTATTAAGCAAACTACCCATAAACGAAAAAAACAAAACATCTAAAAAGTTTAAAATAAAAAAAAACCTGCATTGTTTTATTCGGGAAAAAAAACTTTGTACTCAAATTTTTTTGAAACCTGTTATAATTTGAATAGAGAAAATGCTCACGTTTTACAATATATTTCATCTGAACTTGGTTGTATTATTACAAGTATAAACTCTAACAATGAATTGGTCCTGCGTGGGAAGTATACATTAAATGATATGGAAAATATTTTAAGGTCCTATGTAAAGAAATTTATAAGATGTAAAACTTGCGAGACTCTTAATACAATTATGAAAAAGGATAAGAAATCCAGGTTAATGTATAATCAGTGTATTGAGTGTGGGTCTGTATTCCACCTCGAATGCATTCAAACTAAATATTATCAAGCTTTTATTAAAACGTAACTATAGGTGGTTTGTTTTACGTTTTCTATACTAAATTTATGAATTGGGTTATGATTATGTTATTTGTGTGAAATCGTTGCTTATCTTTTTATTTTTAATTAATCCTTTAATTAGGAATCCGTTGTTTTGTATGAAATTCAAATAAAAATAATTTATATTAAATAAACAAAAAATATTATTATTCGTTTTTCCTATATATATGTATATATATATATATATATATATATATATATATATATATATATATATATATATATATATATATATATATATATATATATATATATATATATATATAACAAAAACAAGAGATACATATATATTATACGTGTATATATTGATCGGTCAATTCTCTTGAATTAAACATTTAGTTATAAAGACCATGTTTTTTTTAAAGAAGAAAAATGGCGATGTTTACTATCGGGTTTCGGATGAATATAAAATTACTAACAATGATAAAATTTTTCGTGGATATGGTGTAGAACATGTAACAACAGCAGTACGCGGTAGAAATTTTGAAGATTGTGTCTATATAACGATGGTAATCCCCTATCCCATTCAATTTTCTTGTATTAAAGAAAAATTATTGACATTTAAAGATGGTTGTTATTATGAATGCCACGATAATCATAGAGCATTTGCTGATTTTATAAATAATAATTCATATGGACAATTGATATATTTATATAATAAAATTGATATAATTTCTTTAAAAGATAACCAGAAATTGAATGTTGTATTTTTACAGGCCTTTATATTACTTAATAAATATGATCGATATTTTGAGACTATTCATAAAGCTCGTGTGTTAAGTAATTTTAAAAATATAAAAGAATTTTTTCCAAATTTTAATATTGATTTATTTAGAACTACAAATTTATATAAAAATTACCACAAAAAAGATATATTTGAGTATATTTAAAAAAAAATGGATTCGATGTTTGTATTGTACGAAGGGATACAATGAAAAAATGTTTTAAACTTATATGTGAATTTATTAAAAAAAAGGAAATTAAAGATGCACCAGACAATTTCTTGGACAAATTTAAAAAAATTTTAAATATAGGAGTCTCATAATTATTTGGATCGGCGGAAAAGTGATAAACC
Organism: Palaemon carinicauda; assembly: GCF_036898095.1. Classification (NCBI taxonomy): domain Eukaryota; kingdom Metazoa; phylum Arthropoda; class Malacostraca; order Decapoda; family Palaemonidae; genus Palaemon; species Palaemon carinicauda. Next base: position 122,639,757 of record NC_090731.1, read on the forward strand.
GAATCAATATGAAGATAAATTATTTAAAACACCAAACACGGTGCCATTATTTTCTTATGATATGCACGCAAATTTGTGCCTGGAAATATATGATAAATTTGGCGCCCTTTGCGGAGAAGCAGTTAATACAATTATTTCAAATATGTTTCATGTATTACTTGATGGGCTTCCAAATGTTATTATGTTGAACGAAAAAGATCACTTAAGATTTGATAAAAGTATATCTAAGGTAGCAACCAATCATTTAAAGCGGAGACAATTAAATATCCATAATATGCCAAACATCGACCCCCAAAGGTATCCAGTATATATATTTTCAATGCTCGATTAATATTATTGTTCTCATTATACTTTCCACGACGACAACACGGTAGAATTATCTAAAAAGGTAATAAAAAAAACAAAATTGGATGGAATATATTTTAAAGGACACAAAGATTGTTAGTGAGATATATGTAGTTATATCTAAACCAGAACTTTTAACAATTGAAACATATATAAATACGTTATTTAATATAGATGTAAAGTTTGATTATATTATTTCAAATCACCACAAATCTTCTAATTATTTAAATGATAAAGTCTTTAATATGTGTGAAAATGTTATTACAAAATATTTTCCATATTCTCAAAATTTTTTTTCGAGATCAACAGTTACGATTATATAAGTTTGAAGTTCTACGTTGGGAAAGTCTTACTTTCCTTGTTCCGTTGATGATATGTACAATTATCACAAACACATATATAATTATGTGATGAGTTATGAAAATCTAGAATTTTTGGCCAGTAATTATAATCACAATAATGACACATTTAATTTATACAGTTGTAACCTGGGCCCCAGTGATAGGAGGATCAACAAATATATAACCCTTTACAGAAAAGAAGAGGATGATAGTGATAATGAAAATAAAAATAAAAGGATCCGTATCTAATCATACTCGAAACAAAGGGAATGAAATAATCCCACTTTACTGATTGTTTTTTTATTTTATTTGTTGTCATCTCATTATTTAATTGATTTTAAAATGATTATTGGTTGTTGTACGACAATGATATATAAGTCAACCAATCTTTGTGTATCGTAGTTTTTTGTTGGTTTCAAATGATTCGCTTTCCCGTCTACGCTTCTGAAGAGCATTGGTATTATGAAATTAAGTCAAACTATTTTGATAGTCTTGTAATAAAATTTGTTTAAAATTTTCTTGGTTGATTTCCATTTCCTTGTGATAATTATTTTCTTTATAGACATCCAATTGTTTTATAATTATAGCATTATTTTTCGCCAATGTTTTTAAATCATTAGAAATATTATATTTATTCACACTTAACCCATTAGTTCCATGGTCAAAAGCATTTGAATCACCCAAACATATATTTAAAATATTACTTTTTACTCTGAACAATTTATCATTTGATAATGGTTTTTCAATGGTTTTGTTTTGTAATTCCTTTTTTGTTATTTTTGTACATACATAGGCACAATTAGATATATTTTCGTCTTTATTTAACACGCAAATCTCATTATCATTGGTTAAACAAATTCTTTCGGGGACGTGTTTTTTATCATACAAATCAAATAAATCTGTAAATATTGATTTTCTTATAGAGGTTAAAAGCGTCTTTGGGCGAAGGGTATTATTTTTTGTTCTTAATTCTAAGATATTACTATGATTATTTATCAGAAAATTATAAACTGAAATATTTTCAGTTTTTATTTCCATAGGAGCCAAAGAATTCATAAAATCTCCAATAATAATTTGAATGCGGTTATGTATAGCAAATAAATCTATTTTCCCTTCAATTATTTCTTGTTCTGATGGAATTATACAATAACAAACATCATTATAACAAACCTTTCCCTTTTTTATTAAAAATATCCAAATTGTATCGAATAGCTTAATGTTTTGTATAGCATTTTCCCAATATTTTATTACATTAGACTGAAGTAAAAATACATCAATTGGATCCATACAACTACTAACACATCGTATAGTAGGATTTCGATCTCGATGGTTCTCAATTTCATATACATTTGGAAAACTATATACGTTTTCTTTGATATATTTGAGAATTTCTGTTTCTCTGATCCGAAATAAAGTATTTCTGGAAGGAAGATAATCTACTACTTTTCTCTCCTGAATTTCTTTCTGAGATGGAATTTTTATGAGGTATATAGTATCCTCGTCATTCATTTTATTGAATTTTGTATATTTTCCCATTAACCATAAAACATTAATATTTCCACACATAATATCCTCAAAATTATAAATGGTTTCCTCAGTGTTATAAATATTTTCATAAATATTATACTCTATAGTTTTTGCTTTATTGTGGTCATGAATATTTTGCATAACATTTGTTGAAAGTTTCAAGACTTCACTTATTATATCTTCATTCAACACTACGATACCGTTGTCTATTTTATAACTTACATTCATACACGAATTATTTTCACTATTTTCATTTACATCCTTAATAAAATTTTGATATTTGTTAATATCTAAATAAGGATTCTCCTTCAGTTCTGATGCCTTTATTTGTTCAATTCTGTTTTTTGATAAGGGCTTTGAAATAGTTTTTTCTTGTATTTCATAACAAGTTGGGCGTAAAATATAAAAATATGTTTCATCGTTGTGAGTATCGTTATATCCTCCAATTATCCAAAACTGGTCTTGGTTTTTATTAAGTATAAAACTGTTGTAAGCATCATTTTTATTTGGCAATATCACCATTTTTTATTTAACCAATGAAAACATTACATCATTATTATTATTATTAATTATAAAAATGGAAAATTATATATATATATATATATATATATATATATATATATATATATATATATATATATATATATATATATATATATATATATATATTATAGCAACAGCAATATATAAAGGGGCCAACTCCCTTGTTTGAAAGTAAAATAGAACACGACCTAGGATACTCTCCTACATCTATTACTTGCCTTACCTGCCCATTTTAATAGAAATTAACAATGGATAAATATATTACACACGAGGATAAGAAATATATGAGTTTACAGTTAACTAATGCAAGAGAAAATCGAGGAGATGTTTATTTTGCAGTAGATAATTATATAAAGGGAATGAAATTGACCAGAAAAAATCATAAGCCTAATTTATCCAGTCCACAGGATTTACAGTTGTTTCTGCTTTATGAAAATACTCCTCAAAACAAATTTCAAAATTTTCATATTTACATAAATAATATCATGTCTAACAGAGATACGGCCATTCAGATTAAAGAATATGCTGGAGTAAATTGTGACAACTCGTTTATAACTAAAAAACACACATCATATATGCTTTCCAGACTAATTTCCGATGATAATCAGTTACAAATTAAAATTTGTGAAAATTCTCAGCCCAGGGAAATAATTCATAATGACGATCTAATGGAAAGAGCGAATCCTACTGCTATATTGGTGTTTAATATATCGGCTGGTAATTGTACAACCCCGCACGTAGGAGCATTAGAAGTTTTAACAGATTCTTGTTTTGATGAGGTAGACCGAGGAAATAGTATTATTGCTTCAAAAACTGAATTAGCTTTGGGTGGAAAGACTGGCCAAAAATTTAAGTGTGTTAATTATAAACAAGACGATGATACAATTACTTTGTACAAAATACATATCTATGCTATGAGCGACGACGATGCTTTTGAAAAACTTAGGTGCATAAGATCTGTGTAAAAATGAACTTTTTAAATAAAAAAAACCTCGAATTATTTACATTGTCCTTGTGTTTTAGTGTGATTATTCATATTTTTTTCCTTGTTATAATTTAACTATACCCAAAAGGTAAAACCTTTTCAATCTCTCTTTTAACTTTTATATTATTAGTAGTGGGGGGAATGAATACCGGGGGTGGAGGAACATCCATCGTGTCTAATAATCTATTAATTGATACCAACAAAGATTGTATCGTATCAGAATTAATAAATATTATTTTATCAGTATTATTTTGAGTTGTTGGCTGGGATGAGGACAAAAAACTTTTATCAAAATTTATACTATCATCCATCATAATATCTTGTTGTTGTTGCGTTTCTGGTGTTGAATTTGGATTTGAAAGAATTTCCTCATTAATTTCATAATTTAATGTAGGAATTGAAGTAGCTATTTTATTTTGAAAAACGTTATTTATATCTCTTGAATCTATTTTATTCATATAGGGATAACCACCATTTTGAATATATGGATGAAATATTGGAATGATATCTATTTCGTCGACTTATGATAAAGAAGATGGTGGGGTTGATAACCCCAATTGATCCTCCATTTTTTAATTACACGTGTTTTTTTTTTTTTTGTTTTTTTTTTTTTTAAATCATTTTCATATATTGCTATTGTATTATCATTATTATTAATTCTCCTCTTATTTATAACAGAAATCTTTTCGTCGTTTATCATTATATCTTTTTCCTTGAGTCCGTGAAAAACGGCGCTTTTGTGAATTTCTAGGCCGTCTTTGTATATATCATCACAAATTAATAATTCTAGAAGACGAAAGGTCTAAGGAAATATATATATATATATATATATATATATATATATATATATATATATATATATATATATATATATATATATATATATATATATATATATATATATATATATATATACATATATAGCTTGAATGTCTGAAACGCTGATCGGTGTAGTTCCTATTTCACATCCGTTGGCAGCGATGTATAATAGATGTGTAACTTGCACAATTCTGCTTCTAGTGAAGTTCGATGGTAAAAAAATAAAAAACTGCATTCATCTGAGGGTAACGTAAAACCAAAATCAAATTAAATAATTAGTAAACATCTTTTTGTTTAGCCCCATCTTAATCTATATAACATATTTTTAAAAGAAGGATCTTTGAGTCAGGGACAACAGAAAATGGAAGAGATTTCAGGAGCTAATATGTATAGGATAAAAGTATCATTAAATAGCTAGAAGACGACGAGTCCAAGGATATAAACAAACCCAGAATATATCTTATTTTTATTTTTGTTTTTACTCTTCGACTGAATAGTATCATATTTTCACAACTTTCATTCTTGGACAGATTATTATCATAATTTTTATTTCATAACTAAGTCCTTGAATTAATCTAAATGACTCCACGCTTTTCTATCCCCAAGACGCAAGAAAAACATGGTACGATAATTGGCACTATAACAGTACGATAATTGCCTCCGCTTAGGAAACGCTGTATGATAATCATTACTGTCTCAAACGATTTCCTGATCTCTCTACCTTGACATTGCGCAGCGCAAAACCCACAA
>NC_090731.1:122652566-122655066 GCF_036898095.1 Palaemon carinicauda
TGTAAATGTTATGTGGTAGATGTAAAGGTTTAATTACACGTGCTAAATGTCTTCACCTAATTTATTTCATTATGAGGCCAATGACCTTGGAATCAAATACATTATTGACATAGCACCATATGCCAATAAATATCTAGTGTTTCATGAGAAAAAACTCAAATTAAAACAACAATTCAAAATTCCCATCCAGTCGCTCAATTTGATTTGGGCTAAATAAACAGAATGGCAGTACAACTTTAATTTTCCATTTGCTGGAAAAACATAAATTCCTACACCAGGGTGTTCGTGTTCATTATAGAAGGTACCTCTTATGGAGAGCAGGATTCATTGAATGGTTTGAATCATTTTGATAAAATATCTGTTATCTCGAGGAACTAGAATTATTATTATTTTTTTTTTTTTTCAGAGAAGGGCTTTGAATAGCTTTTTCCATTTTTTTTTTAGATAAACGTAACATTCTGGTGATACAACTTCTACATGGAATGAATTAAGTTGGTAAAACAATTGGAATGTAACCTTTCATCTGGGTTTTGGATTCTTTTTATAATCGGAAAATTACTTTTATACTCAAGACCCTGGTCTACTAAAAAAAAAACTCCCTGATATGTGTTTTGGGCATTTTATTTGATTCTAGCTATGGCTTTGGAACAACGATTTAAATCTATTGAGTCAGGGCTAAGAACTTTTGTTAACTTAAATGTTCATGTCTGCCTTAAAACCAGTGATTTGAGTTGAATATTATTTTTATATATGAAAAAAATAGTTCATACATAACGTTTTCAGAGCTATGAATTAAATGCGACTAATTCCAGATTAAAAATAAATCTGTAATCCCAAAAAGTAATGAAAAACGACAAGTTACTCCATTTGAATAGGGTTGGAGAGAGACATCTCTACTTATAACATATTTTTCTATTCAATGGGTTTAATCTTTCAACTGTGTATTAAAAGAAATTAGTATTGCTATGTAAACACGTTTTGTATGGTCAGGAGTCTTAGACGGTAAACTTCATAATTTTTGGCAAGCAAATATGAAAATATGCACTCTTTCCATAAAAATTTAATCACTACATAGAAACTATGTACAAATGAATGCTAAATTTACATGTTGTTTTGGTGAAATAATAATAATAATAATAATAATAATAATAATAATAATAATAATACTAATAATAATAATAATAATAATAATGGAGAGAGACATCTCTACTTATAACATATTTTTCTATTCAATGGGTTTAATCTTTCAACTGTGTATTAAAAAAAAATTAGTATTGCTATGTAAACACGTTTTGTATGGTCAGGAGTCTTAGACGGTAAACTTCATAATTTTTGGCAAGCAAATATGAAAATCTGCTCCTTTCCATAAAATTTAATCACTACATAGAAACTATGTACAAATGAATGCTAAATTTACATATTGTTTTGGTGAAATAATAATAATAATAATAATAATAATAATAATAATAATAATAATAATAATAATAATAATAATAATAATCTGACGACAAACTCTTGGGCAGCTGTAGAGACGATTTGATTTGGCATTTTAAACTTTATGGATGCTTTTTAAGCAAGATCTGTCGGTCTTCTAAAAATATTTTAAACGTTATAAATGCTGTCTTGAAAAAGATCTGGCAAAAGGGAGTCAAGCATCTTCACTTTAAAACATCATTTTTTTTTTTATTGATTGGTAAAATCAGTCCAATTAATTGGTATGTTTCTAACGTTTCCGAGCTTTGACATCTTTATTGTTTTCTTTCTTTGAAGAATGTTTTGAAAAAAAAACCGTGATTTTCCAGTAGAGAATTTTAAAAGTTCATTACTATTGTCATTAAGTTTCAGTTTGCACCTTAGTATCTGCAACAGTAATTGCCTATCAAACATGCCATTAGAGCCTACAAAACGTGATTTTAATTAAAGACTGTAACGAAGTCAATGGTAAAATAATTTCATTAGAAATTAAATTACATATAATTAAAGAGCCATATGATAATATCGAAATCCCCTTTACAATTAAAGATATTTTAGTCTAATGTTCCAACGCCTCGAATCTTCAACGGATGGTATGAGACTTAATAGGAAAGGTAAATATCGGGAATTACTTGATAATATAGGTTTCTAACATTATAATATATCACCTGTACCTCGTATTAAAACATGAAATTTATCCTATTATTTTTATTATCATTATTATTATTATTATCATTATTATTATTATTATTATTATTAGCTACAACTCTAGTTGGGAAAGGAAGATGCTACAAGCCCATGGGCTAAAACAGGGAAAAATAGCCCAGCGAGGAAAGGAAATATGGAAATAAATAAATGATGAGAATAAATTAACAATAAATCATTCTAAAAACGGTAACAACGTCAAAACAGGTATGTCCCATATAAACTATTAACGACGTCAAAAACAGATATGTCATATATGAACTATAAAAAGACTCATGTCAGCCAGGTAAACATAAACTAATTTGCTCCAAATTTGAACTTT
>NC_090731.1:122660066-122680066 GCF_036898095.1 Palaemon carinicauda
TTGAAGATAGGGGTTATATAAGCTAATTTATGTTTAACATATATCTCGCTCATATCTATACTCTGTCTTAGCAGTATTGCAAGTGGCCTTCGCGATAGTGTTTGCAGTTTTTTTTAACAAAATCGCTGGAACTCCATCTGGTCCGGCTGACGATCCGTTTTTAATTTCGTTTATAGCCGTGACAATATCTGCTTCATTAATATCTATATCCGTTAGAGAGAGAGAGAGAGAGAGAAAGAGAGAGAGGCAATCAAACCGAGAGGAATTTTTAATAAAATTACAACAATGATAGAACAAAAATTTAATAATTTTATGTATAACATATAGCCTATATCCAAAATCTACTTTCCAAATATCAACCTTTTGACTTCGGTTTGCCACAATTATTCTCTCACTTTCATGCACTTAAACTCTATGTCGTCAAAGTCCAGGATTTTTTTATGATAATTTGTTTCTATATTCCTTTTTACTTATAATATGAAAACAGACATTGAGTAGGCTAAGTTAAATTGATTTTGAATGGCAGTAGTCCATATTTGTGAGGATTTTTTTTTATCAGTTTTCCTGTCTTTTGAAATATATATACTTAGGTGATGGGGGCAGTTGATAGCATAGTTTTCAGAGAGTTAATTCATTAAGTATATATACATCAGGCAGTAAAATACTAGGTATTTTTCTGCCACTATTGTACTTATTAGTTTCTAGCAGTCTTTGAAACTCTTACCTCTGCAATTGCGTGAAATATTTCATATTTACTCCATTTCACCTTTTCTCGAAGATATGTCTTATGCTACGCCCTTTGATTCATTTCAATCGGAATGTGCTATTGATTATTCCATAACATCTCTTCGGGTTCTATAGCAATAAGATAAACAATAGAACCGTCTGGGTGAATTATGCTTGGGTGGTTATGCGATCGTCCGAGGTAGGTGATAAAGTCCACATTGCATCTACAATTCCTGTAATATTTCATTATTACGATTTTTTATGCATTGCAGAATCTTTTTATTCCGGGAGAAAGAAGCTGCTCCATGGAATGAATAATCTTTAGGCTAAATGTCAGTGAAGTAAGATATTACTCCTTCCAAGATATTTGAAAAGCTGCTGTACAGGAAGGAAACATTGAGCGACGAATTGAGTTAAATGTTCTCAGTAACTAATTCTATGTGAAAACATAAAATAGAATAAGGAAATGCAGCACCAAGATATCACTGAAAAGTAATACGCTTTCCAATAAAATCCATAGTATCTAAATTTAACTTTTGACAAACAAATATGAATAATACTATTTTTACAATTAAAAAATGTAATTATAAACCATTATTTGTTCTCGCTGTGAAACTTCGTGCTCATTACGGATGACTGAACTTCAATTATAAAATCGGAGCATCACTGAATATGTAAATAAGAATTTCAATAACCAGCCAATTAAATAAAGTTCTTCATGACGGAGCCTGGAGCACAAGCGTTATACGACGTCATTAAGCAAACCAAGTGCTGAGTACTTGGCCGCTAATGGCCCTTCTTAATTCCACTGAGTGCTTAGGCGGATAGAACACCCCCGAGCAACACACAATTAACTATTTACCCATAGAAGAGAAAAAATAAATATAGACCAAATAGAAAGAGAAGAAGAATGAGAGGGAACACAGAGAAGAAAAGAAGAGAAAATCCCAAAATTAGCCAAAGAAAAAGAGAAGAACAGACTGAGAGGAAACACAAAGAAGAAAAGAAAAGAAAATGCGAAAAACATAATAGAAAGAGAAGAACAAGACAGAGAGAACATAAAGAAAGAAGGAAAAGAAAATTCGAAAAACAGCCAAATAAAAGAAAAGAAGATCGAGTGGAAACACACAAAATGGAAAGATCACCTGCACAGCGACAAGGAAAATAACAATTATATTATATAGAATTTCTTAGAACAGTATCTGCATAACTTCTGGCATAGAGAATTCAGTTATGTTGCTCTGAGTAAGCGTTGAAAAATAAGTAAGTGAAAATAATACAAATGGAATGCAAGGACTGAATTAGATGGCATTTCCCTTTTTCGGTCAACAAACCTTTTACGGTATAAGGAAACGATTTGAGAGGGAATTGAAATGAGACAGGCGAACCGTATACTCTTGAAGGAAAACGAGCCAGGTTTAGGTGGAAATTACTACAGATATAAAGAGAAAAAAATGAAAAGAGAAGAGGAAAAGGAGTCGTGTAGGAAGATTGATATTTTACATTTTAAACACTAGATTAAAAAAAAAGTTAAGAACGTGATGCAATAGATATCTCAAGGGTAGGCTCCATGTTACAAGGGTGATTTTTGCCAATATTTTTTCTTTGCTAAGAGTCTTCCTTTTGCCTATCAGAAGGCCGTGATATGTGTAGAATTCATCTCCAGCCTCTATAATGCCGCCCCCCCCCCCTGGTCATCAACGCCCCCCTTATGTTAATAGTAAAAATACGAAATATCATTAGTAATTGTCTAATTTTTATAGTTTACCCCTTAAAAACTGTTCAAAGTCGTTTTCTCATATCAGTGACATCAGAGAAAATGGGCTCAGGGGTGACTATGATTTTATATCCAATATTTTTGTCATCAGACAAATATCGTAATTTCTCATTTTTTCTTTTTCGGGAGAGGGTGTATTTCTTTGCTTGTCCTGCTCTTATGCCTTAAGTAATATAATATTTAGATGTTTTAGGCCATCAAGTGACATAATACCTACAAACTCTCAGAAGGTTTTTTCCCTAAATCGAGATTTTAATTTTTGGTGAATATTTATTTTTTAGGTATCCCTCCATCACCAGCCGGGCTTTTAATAAAGTTATTGCTCATTTTTTTTCTTGCTGTGTGCTTATTTACTGTTCCATTTTGATAAAACTTTGTGTGCTTGTTCCAGGTGGATAAACAAACATAATGTCAGAGCGAATTTCAATTCAAGACAGTAGTTTCTCACTGGTCACCAAATAACTTTTAAGTCGCTAGCTCCGATTTTCACATTTTTATTAAAAAAAATCCTTTATTTTCCCTGTAGGATGATAAAACCTTACAGAGGATATGACTTATTATAGTGCTAATAATGCCTGAAAATTTCATTAGCGTGTCTTGATTAGTGTATTTTCGGGAAATATTTTTTACGATTGGCACCCATTCATCATGGAGCCTACCAATGCGTTTTTTCAAAATCATTGGAAATTAATCATAAGAATAATCAGCTTATTTACTAGATAAACTTTAAGTATACCAATCGAAACTGAAGGACTTACATAGTGTTAAATAGTGTTAGTTTCTGTATTTAGAATTGATAGATCAGCTGCAGTTTATATGTATTAAAATAAGATGTTTATCATTTTACAAAACCTTTTGCAGTTCACTTATAATTTTGTAATTAATAATCTCTGACCTTTGACTATAAATAACTAGTGGAAAAAAATTAAAAAAATTCAAGATTACTCTCGGAGCTTTAGGCTGCTTAAAAGTATATAATGTGATTGTCTCAAACACTAGAAAGTAGTGATAACTGAATGTAAAGCTAGAATAGTTTTGCATATGGGACCCGGATTCAATGTTTTCTGTAATGGAAGATAAGTAACTAAGTAAGAAGCCCGAATCCCGTAAGCCAGGGAAAGGCAGGTATCTTACTGAAGAGATTATCCAAAAAAATTTATAATAAAAGTGGTTTGATAAAGATGACGTCCAAACATTATTAAATGTACTTTAACGAGAGTCAAGCTGACTAATAGGATCAGCTAAATTGTGTTTTCAATTCGGCTAGAAATTCCATATTGCACTAACCATAACTAGTAATCATATCCCATGTATTCAAGTTTTTATTCTACGTTTGCCAGAGGTAAAACTTTGTAAGAATCGATATACCTGGTTTTCAATATGTGCTTTATCTTATGAATTTCTCCACTTCATTAAAAAAAAAAAAAAAAAAAAAAAAAGTCAATGTAACAAGCAGCTTTCCTACACACTTTAACCTACAATGATGCTCTAAAACAGTGTACTAATCGTTCTTTTTTGGTTTACATAATAAAACACTATTGACCAACTCAAGCGTAATTTTCCTCTGATACTTATATAGATTTAAAGATAGGTCTATTTGGTAATACAAATAATAAAATTCGATCTCCCAGATACGGCTCATATTAGCCCTAGATATGACTAATTTGTATGAACAATAATGCAGACATAGTTTTTAAACATTTCTGTTTTGAAAGTTTTTTATATTAACATATACTTTCGTTTACGTATACAAGACCGATATATGTAGATTTATTTCACATTGTTCTTGGGATTAGAATGCAAGTCTGTATAGGCTATATCAACTAAAATAGTGAGAATAGTATGAATTTCATTATTGTTTATTCACTCAAGAAAGTTCTCAAGTTTGATAATAAAGGAAAATGTTTTCTTCTCAATAAATTCTGTTTTGATGATGCCAGGAACGTGAGGCTGTCCCACACCGCTGATGAAGTGCTTACACAACCATGTGAAAGATTCGGAGATTATGTTGTTCCGTCCACATGCTAAAACTAGAAACTTTAAGAGGCACAATATCTCCAACAGAAATATCCCAAGAGTTCTGTTTTTGAATAATCTAAACGGTTCAAAGATTAAAAATTCGAAACCTACATTATACACCAATGATCAATTTCTGTTAAGTTGTCTCGGTGTTTGCAAAGTCTGATTTAATTTATTGACATAAATTTTGGAATAAGACCTGGCATTATTATTTGTTTGGATTTGCCTTATGTAGCAGATATTTGATTATTATTAAATTTATTTTGTAATACCTTCTGAAATTGGTCGTAGACTTATTTTTTTATATGACTGTATATTTCGATTATCATTTTACCTTCATTTCGATTGATTCAAAAATTATGGATTATGTTACGATATATTAGTATATATTGATTTTGATATGCTCTCGGATTATTCTAAATCGAAGGATTTGACTATGGTATGTATTAATTCTGAATACATAGATGTTTCTATAGTTTTCACATTTTATAAAGTGTTATGTGAATATAATGCTATATTTTTTCTCATTTGATGGACGTCTAATTAGTGCAACAATTACAGGTGTTTAGTACTGCCATTGAACAACAAAATCTACTAGACAAAATAAAAGTTATTTTTATTCATATTTCATCTAGTGGATTTTAAGATAGCGGCACAAGATTATCATTGTTTAATTGTGAGACATTTTCTTAAAAATTATTCATTATTTCTTTTTCTAATTTGCACCTCTATAGATAGTAATCATATCCACGCAAGTCGTTAGATATCTCATTGCCAAGGACTATATAAGAAAAAGGCTAATGATTACAGCTATTAATTTTAAGATGGAGAACTGAGTCAGGTTTATGCAACATATGATTATATAATTGTGCTATTATTGATAATAATAAAAAAGATATATAAATTAATAGAATTGATCATCTACCATTAGACCAAAAAAAAATTCCCAGCATTATAAACGAATATATTTGATTTAGTGAGGAATGAAAAACAGTTATTACCGTATAAACAATAAACGCTCTATTCAAATGTAGGAACTGAAGAGACAAAATGGAAGAGAATCCAAAAATCCTGGCTATGACGTAACTTATCTCTATTGCTATAATAGAGCAGGTCAAAAAGGCTGTACGTTATCGAAGTCTCAAGTTATGATCTTTTACGATGTCAGATTTTACGATCCAGAACAGTTATGGAAAGATTAGACTAAACTTCTCTCTCTCTCTCTCTCTCTCTCTCTCTCTCTCTCTCTCTCTCTCTCTCTCTCTCTCTCTCTCTCTCTCTCTCTCTCTCTCAAGTTATTCCTCTCAAGAATTTAAGGTTAGATACTCACGCAACTTCCCCCCCCCCCCTCTCTCTCTCTCTCTCTCTCTCTCTCTCCTCTCTCTCATCTCTCTCTCTCATCTCTCTCTCTCTCTCTCTCTCTCTCTCTCTCTCTCTCTCTCTCTCTCAAGTTTTCCTTTGCATGAATTTAAGGTTAGATACTCACGCAACTTCTCTCTCTCTGAGTGAGTGTTACTGTATGCTAGTGAGTCCCATTTTGTGATCCGAGAAAATCAGATGGTTTAACGCGAATAACAAAAGGCTATCGAGAGCAATATAGATACAAGTTTTCGTGAATAGTCGGTGATTAGTTTGAGATCGGAAGAATGGGATAAAACGTCGGCATAGGATAGTTATCTTGTGAAATACTAAAAATCTAAACAAGATGGCAGCCCCTAACACAAACAAAGCTTGGGGGGATTTTGCTGCAACCAGCAAGAGCAAGAGTAAATGCCATGAGTTGGCACAACAAGAACTAAATCTACTGATAACAGAAGTCACAAATAGCTCCAACCAATGTGACGGAAAATATATTCTAAAATATATTGAAACAATATGATCTACCAATCTGGAGCAACTCTGTGGAAAACATCATCAAAATATAGAAGAAATTCCAAAGAAGATTCAGGTGATAAAGAGACTTTTAAAGAAAGTTTACATCAATCAGCAAATTCCATTCAAGAACAATAAAAAGACTAATATGGTGAATGTGCTGATTGATGCGTTGGGAAAAAGAATGACAAAATGGTGCAATACATGTAAGATGTGCGTACAGTATTCTTAACCCGCAACAATTATTAAGGAAATGTGATGTATGCCACGTACCAACACATCCTAATTCCTCTGAAGTGCAACAAAAAATAAGTACAAAAGACACAAAGGTATTCTGCTCAACATGCTTAGTATGGATAGAAAATATGATTAAGTCGAGACTGAATCTGCAAATAGCGGAAGAAGAAGAAGAAGAAGAAGAAGAAGAAGAAGAAGAAGAAGAAGAAGAAGAAGAAGAAGAAGAAGAAGAAGAAGAAGAAGAGAAAAATGAACAGGTTATATGTAAGGATGCAGAGGAAATCATTGATACAACATATGAACTGGAAGAAGAAGAAGAAGAAGAAGAAGAAGAAGAAGAAGAAGAAGAAGAAGAAGAAGAAGAAGAAGAAGAAGAAGAAGAAGAAGAGGATATGTGTAAGGATGTAGAGGAAATCCTTGATATAATATATGATGCCATTCAACAACATACTTACATAGCAATAGAATATCCTATGGAAACAAATGATAGACCCAAGAGACTCTACCCGGACCTACATACTTTTAGGGATGAGCAAGAACAAGAAAAAAGAAAAGAAATATATGGTCTGTAATTCACTGAAAAGAGGGACTTGCAGATTTGGCGAAAGATGCTACTACAAGCATCCAAGATGTGCTATAATTATGAAATATATGGTAAATTTGCGTATTTAGACGAATGTGGAGACGAATGCAGAGATCTTCATCCAAAAATATACAAAAACCTAAAAGAAGGAAAAGGATGGAAATTCAACAACAAATGTCGATATATACATCCTACAACCATAAATGAAAGTCAGAAAACTCAAAAAGAAAAAAAAAGGAAATCATTAATGGAACAAAAAAAACAAACAACCGAATATATACCGCACTATGCATAAAAGGCACAGGATATGAAGTCTTTCAACCTAAATATGCACAATTAAGGCCCAACTACAAAGAATGCATCTATAAAGCCAGGGATTGGTGCAGCTATGGGGATAATTGCTGGTATACACACAAAAACAAATATGAAGACGAAAGACCAAATATAATAGATAAGTAGGATTTTTTAATGGCAGGATTCCTGGAAATGAAGAAAAGAATATCATATCAGAACATGAAGGAAGCATGCGAGAATCCATATTATTGCAAATATTAAATAATGGTGATGAAACACAAACCATAATAGTGATGAATGCACGGGGTTTAGTAACGAGTAACTCTAGAAGGAAAATAGAGTTATTAGAAGAACCCAAATTGAAAAAAAAATAGATATATTGCATAAAAGAGAAACATGCTATTCCCAGGAGACTGTCAATGACGACCAGATAAAGGGTTTCCAAACATATAGATCAGACAGAACAAATAGGAATCAAGGGGGAACCGCAATATATGGAAGAGCCATAAATCAAGGAAAAGTCTGTGAAAAATACAGCAACACAGAATGTGTATTGATTGCGGTAGAATTTGAATATGAAAAATTAGTGTATATTGTAGTTTACAGACCCCTAAATACTGAGGAGTTTTACATATTAATAGAAAAATTAGATGATATATGTAGAATTCATAAAGACTGGAATATACCCCTATCTGGAGATTTTAACTTTCCTTTCGTGGATTGGAAGGAACAGATAGAAGAAAGTGGTTGTATATATATACATATAAAAAAGAGAGTAATAGTAGCGCAAAAGATAAGAGACAGTTTAAAAAGCTTCAAGATATACTATTAGAACATAATATATAAAAAATGCACCACATTCCAACAAGAAAAGATAATGTCCTAGAATTAGTATTTGTGAATGAGGTGAATTTTGTTAAAGAAATAATAGTGTATAACACGGAAATTTCAGACCACAATACCATAGAATTAATAGTCCATCCCAAAACAAGTGAACGCAGAGATAAACAAGGCACAAAACGATGGGGAGGATATGGAACATATAATTTATATATATGAATGTAAAGTGGTCAGAAATAAATGAAGAATTGAACAAAGATTGGAAAAAAGTAATAGTAAGTGGTAATATACAGGTAAATACGGATATATTGTACAAAATAATGGAGAAAATTGTTGAAAAATATGTACTGAAAAAAAAAATCACACATGCTTACCAAGAGACAGAAGGATCTTTTTCAGAAAATTAGAGTGGAAGAAAAATCTTACAAAAGAAAGAAAATCTATGGAAAATGATGGAAATAAAAAGTAGGATAGAAAATGCAGAAAAAAAGATTTTGCGATCGAAAGAATCTGAAAAAAGGGACTTAGAAGAAAGGACACCTCAAAATATCAAGAAAAACCCCAAAGTCCTTTACTCCCATGCACAAACGATGAATAAAGGGAAGTTAGAAATAGGCCCTCTATGAATGGAAGGACGGTTAACGAATAAAAAAAAAAAGGAAATATGCAACATATTAGCAAAAAAAATATAAGAGTGAATTCACACCAAGAATTGCTAATGATAACAATGAAACAGAAATGAGAGACTAAAATAGTGAATATATAACGGATATAGATATGCATGAGCAGATATTGTGCAGGCTATAAGCGAAATTAAAAATGGATCAGTGGCCGGGCCAGATGGAGTTCCAGCGATTTCAATAAAAAAAAATTGCACACACTATCGCGAAGCCGCTTGCAATACTGCTAAACAAAGTGTAGATATAGGCAAGATATATATCAAACATAAATTAGCATATATAACCCCTTTTTTCAAAAGTGGATCAAGTCTAGAGGCAAGCAATTATAGACCAGTTAGTCTAACATCACATATTATTTAAGTGTATGAAAGGGTAATAAAGAACAAAATAATTAATCATTTGGTTAAAAATAATTTTTTTAATATAGGTCAACACAGTTTTTTGCCCGGAAAACGTACACAAACCCAACTGATAGCACACTATGAAAACATATATAAAAATATGATAAATGAAAAAGACATTGATGTGTTATATCTAGAATCTGCAAAAGCCTTTGACGAGGTAAACCATGATATATTAGAGAAAAAAAATAGAAAGTATAATATTAAGGGAAAGATAGGAAACGGATAAAAGAATTTCTACAAAATAGAAAACAGATAGTTGTTGCAAATGACGAAAAAATCAGATGAAGCTCAGGTAATATCTGGCCTGCCACAGGGTACGGTATTAGCTGCACTGCTGTTTGTTATTATGATCAAAGACATAGGCTGTAATGTTAAAGACTCTGTAGTGAGAAGTTTCAACGATGACACAAGAATAAGTATAGAAATTACTTGTGATGAAGATAGGAACTCATTACAAAGATATCTAAACAAAATATATGAATTGGCGGAGATAGATAGGATGGTATTTAACTCCGATAAATTCGAGTCAATAAACTATGGACACGGAGAAAGAATTCTATGTGCTTACAGGGGACCTAATAACGAGACAAATACAAACAAGGAAAGAATTAAAGACCTTGGTTATTGTTAAACAGTTATATGTTATGCAACGACCAAACAGCAACTCTGTTGGCTAAATGTGAAGCAAAAATGGGCATGCTACTCAGACATTTTAAAACAAGAAAAACTAAAACCCATGATTATACTGTACAAAACTTATGTACGTAGTACACTCGAGTACTGCAATGTGATATGGTACCCACACTACCAAAAGGATATTGCACAAAAAGAGAGTGTACAAAGGTCCTTTACTGCTAGAATAGAAGAAGTTAAGGACCTTGACTACTGGGAATGACTGCAATTTTTTAATTTATACAGTCAAAAAGGAGAAGAGAAGTTTACATGATAATATAAGCATGGAAACAAATCGAAGGACTTACTGAAAACATCATGGAGATAAAAATATCAGAAAGAGCAAGCCGAGGTAGATTAATATTGCCCAAAACTACACCAGGAAAACTAAGGAAGGCACACAGGACATTATTCCACTACGCACCACCATCGACAATGCAGCGATTATTTAATGCTCTGCCAGCTCATCTAAGAAACATATCAGGAGTGAGCGTAGATGAGGTTTAAGAATAAACTCGCTGAACACCTAAGATACATCCTAGACCATCCAAGACTGGAAGATGCAAAATACACCGGAAGATGCATAAGCAACTCTCTGGTGGATATACAAGGTGCCTCACACTGAGAGACCTGGGGGAACCCAAACATAGAATAAGATAAGGTAAGTCTCTCTCTCTCTCTCTCTCTCTCTCTCTCTCTCTCTCTCTCTCAAAAATGTTATGCCCCAATAACCTCAAGTTTAGATTGCACACGCAACCTGCTTTTCCCTATATCCAGTTTTACGACCCAGGAATAACAAGTTTAGATAACATAAGTCGACATTCTCTCTCTCTCTCTCTCTCTCTCTCTCTCTCTCTCTCTCTCTCTCTCTCCTTCGAGTTTCAAGACTCAAGAAAAGCAAGTTTACAAAGCCGATACCCCCGCCCCTCCCTCTATGTCTTAAATTTCACGACTCACGAATAAAGAGCTTTTATAACACACGAAACACCCCCGCCGCTCACCCACCTCTCTCTCTCTCTCTCTCTCTCTCTCTCTCTCTCTCTCTCTCTCTTTCAAAAATGTTAGAACCTAAGAATCTCATGTTTAGATTGGACACGAAATCTGTTTCTCTCCCTAATAAGTTTACGGCCAAAGAATATCAAGTCAAATCTCTCTCTCTCTCTCTCTCTCTCTCTCTCTCTCTCTCTCTCTCTCGTGAATTTTACGAATCATGTATACCAAATTTACAAAGCTCATGTCCGCACCACTCTCTGAAATTTAACAACTCTCTCTCTCTCTCTCTCTCTCTCTCTCTCTCTCTCTCTCTCTCTCTCTCTCTTACACATGACCTCTGATGCTTAGAATTCATGTAAAGAATTCTCTTTATCATTTAAAAAAAAAGTAGGAACATTATTAAATGGAATTAAACAAAAGGATTACCAATGAGTTGTTTATATTACAAAATTCATGAGAGAAAACGCCTCAGGAAAGCAGTTATTGCATTCGAATACAGTTGTGGGGTGAGTAATAACTAATATTTTGGAGAGCAAACAATTTTCAATTTCATATAAAGACTAGTACAAAATACTTATGCTTTTTCAATTCGAGAATCTCACCATGTGCCTTATGGAAGCTACAGTAATGACATAGCAGGATAAATGAGGAAAGTGTCCTGTAAGAGGGTGGCTATTTATAACGGTAAAATATGGGATACCAGGTGCAATGGTGAAATAGATTATAAGGTGCAATTTTCTAATACCAAGCGTGTTCATTTAATGGGTGTGGATAGCAAGTCACTTTCATAAAATATATATTTTTCTTATTTGGTATCACGTAAAGATCAAGATGATTCTAGGAAACGTTTCTGTGATCATGGAATTATATCTTATTCGGGAACCTTTCAATGAATATTATCCCATAAGATAATTGACTTAAGATAGATTTTAATTATTTTATCTGGAAAAATTGCTACGCGAAATCATAGTTCCTATTTAGGTTTGTCTAAGGATAAATTGCAGGTGATTATATGATATTCAAGAACGTTTAGAAGAAAAATCGCTATTTGGATAAAGTACAAAAAATAGGCCTAACTTGCTTAATTTAGACTGAAAAATTTCCATCATGTTTTCTACAAAGGAGATGGGAGGAGGAGGGGTTGGCAATTGGCAAATTGCAAGAAGGAAAACTATAAGAGTCCTCTATGGCCACTAAAATCGACCACATAACAATTTTATGATTTGTAAATCTACTGTATATTCATTGCTCAGTCTTTATTTCCCTATTATTTTTAGAGGTCAATTGTGTGGAGTCAAAACCCTTTAGATGCTTGAATACTGCCGATACTCCGCTTAATGTTGACATTCAGCTGTTTATGATGAACATTTATTAACAGCTATTCTGTTTATTGCTATGGAAGTCAACCATTTATCGTCAAACTTATGATCGAGCAAAACTACTAAATAACGACAGCATTATTATTAACAGTAGAATATTAGCATTTCCATATTAACGGGATTATTACCATGAATTTGGGATGGAACACAATCTAATAAAGCAATATTATAATACCTCGTTTCAAATTAGAAAGGAAAGTTCATTAACCAATTCAATTTCACGACAAAAATCATAAATGTATATGCAAATTATTATAAATCCAAATCATAGTTATATCCAGAACATGATATTTCGGAAAGACTTAAAATATAGTAAAAGAAATGTTTGGGGATTTATTAATTTTTAAGAATGCCTTAACCTCTCGCGTTTAAGTGTATGAAAGGAAGGAAGATTCTGTTATCCAATAATAATAATAATAATAATAATAATAATAATAATAATAATAATAATAATGATAATAATAATAATAATAATAATAATAATAATAATAATAATGATAATAATAATAATAATAGTATTCAATAATAGAGTGAGAAGGAGCAATGAGTAATATGTTTGAATCGTTTTATGTTCAAGCAGATGAAACGGCCAGACTCAGTTATTATGCATAGAACTGAAGGCAACAGTTTAAGGTTATTATATGATTCAAGGAAGGGTAGAGTGTAAGGTGTGGAGGAGAGATAACAGACTTTGTGGCAACCATAGGCAGGGATGAAGAGGAAAAGATGAAGATAATAGGAAATGATATATATATATATATATATATATGTATGTATATATATATATATATATATATGTATATATATATGAAGTACAGGGGGGTTTTAGAAGAGGTAGGGGTTGTATGAATCAGATTTTTACAGTTAGGCAGATATGCGAGAAATATTTAGCAAAAGGTAAGGAGGTGTATGTTGCGTTTATGGATCTGGAGAAAGCATATGATAGAGTTGATAGGGAAGCAATGTGGAATGTGATGAGGTTATATGGAGTTGGTGGAAGGTTGTTGCAAGCAGTGAAAAGTTTCTACAAAGGTAGTAAAGCATGTGTTAGAATAGGAAATGAAGTGAGCGATTGGTTTCCGGTGAGAGTGGGGCTGAGACAGGGATGTGTGATGTCGCCGTGGTTGTTTAACTTGTATGTTGATGGAGTGGTGAGAGAGGTGAATGCTCGAGTGCTTGGACGAGGATTAAAACTGGTAGACGAGAATGATCATGAATGGGAGGTAAATCAGTTGTTGTTTGCGGATGATACTGTACTGGTAGCAGACACAGAAGAGAAGCTTGACCGACTAGTGACAGAATTTGGAAGGGTGTGTGAGAGAAGGAAGTTGAGAGTTAATGTGGGTAAGAGTAAGGTTATGAGATGTACGAGAAGGGAAGGTGGTGCAAGGTTGAATGTCATGTTGAATGGAGATTTACTTGAGGAGGTGGATCAGTTTAAGTACTTGGGGTCTGTTGTTTCAGCAAATGGTGGAGTGGAAGCAGATGTACGTCAGAGAGTGAATGAAGGTTGCAAAGTGTTCGGGGCAGTTAAGGAAATAGTAACAAATAGAGGGTTGGGCATGAATGTGAAGAGAGTTCTATATGAGAAAGTGATTGTACCAACTGTGATGTATGGATCGGAGTTGTGGGGAATGAAAGTGAGGGAGAGACAGAAATTGAATGTGTTTGAGATGAAGTGTCTGAGGAGTATGGCTGGTGTATCTCGAGTAGATAGGGTCAGGAACGAGGTGGTGAGGGTGACAACGGGTGTAAGAAATGAGTTAGCGGCTAGAGTGGATATGAATGTGTTGAGGTGGTTTGGCCATGTTGAGAGAATGGAGAATAGCTGTCAGCTAAAGAAGGTGATGAATGCAAGAGTTGATGGGAGAAGTACAAGAGGAAGGCCAAGGTTTGGGTGGATGGATGGTGTGAAGAAATCTCTGGGTGATAGGAGGATAGATGTGAGAGAGGCAAGAGAGCGTGCTAGAAATAGGAATGAATGGCGAGCGATTGTGACGCAGTTCCGGTAGGCCCTGCTGCTTACTCCGGTGCCTTAGATGACCGCGGAGGTAGCAGCAGTAGGGGACTCAGCAGTATGAAGCTTCATCTGTGGTGGAAATGTGGGAGGTTGGGCTGTGGCACCCTAGCAGTACCAGCTGAACTCGGCTGAGTCCCCTGGTTAGGCTGGAGGAACATAGAGAGTAGAGGTCCCCTTTTTTGTTTTGTTTCTTGTTGATGTCGGCTACCCCCCAAAATTGGGGGAAGTGTCTTTGATATGTGGATGGATGGATATATATATATATATATATACTGTATATTTATAGGTATGTGTGTGTGTTTGTCTGTGGGTCTGGCGTTCCAACAAATATATATATATATATATGTGTGTATATATATATATATATATATGTGTGTGTGTGTGTGTGTATATATATATATGTATATATATCCATATACATATATATATATATATATATATACATACATAATTTATACACACACATACATATATATGTATATATATATATATATATAATATATACACACACATACATATATATATATATATATACACACATATATGTATATATATATATATATATAATGTATATATATATATATATATACATGCACACACACACACACACATATATATATATATATATATATATGTCTGTGTGTGTGATGTTTCAACAAATAGAATAATAGACAATATATATATATATATATATACACACATACATATATATATATATATATGTATATATATATATAATTTATACACACACATACATACATATATATATATATATACATGCACACACATACACACACACACACACATATATATATATATATACATGCACACACACACACACATATATATATATATATATATGTATATATATATATATATATATATGTCAGTGTGTCTGATGTTTCAACAAATAGAATAATAGACAATCGTACGTTTAAGTAATTATCTCTTTCAAGAAGTATGGTTTTCGGCCTAAGTTATTCAACGGTGATATTTCAGATATTCTTCAAAGACTTTGCTTTTCAGAAGTCAATAATGTAAAAGAATCGATATTTTCCTCCTAATACTTATGTGACGAGCCGAGAGAGGGTTGTGAACTCGAAGGCAGGATGCAATCAACTCAGTTATATTGTTATAGAACACACTCCTTTATATACAAAACCTCAAGGCAACATGACATAACAAGTTAACAAGACAGACAATGTTACAGAGGAAAAACCAGACATGAATTTTCATGTTCGTTTAGTGCGAGGGAAGAGCAAAGATACAAGCATAATATATGCAAAAGGAATTATGTACAATTGTGTGACACATGGTTGGTACATGGCTCCCGCCCTAAAAATAACATACTGTATATGTTAAATAGGGCGCCCTGATCTGGAGAGGCGAACTGTAGGTGGGTCATCTGGAAGAAGATAAGCAGGTTTTAGACGATCAATGGAGACTCAGTCTTCTTTGCCCCAAATGTTTAGTAGGAATGCTTTCGGACTGCGTCAGATCACAAGGTAAGGGCCCGTGTAAGGGGGCGTTAGTAGTGGCTTGCTCGTGTCGTTGCGCAAGAAGACGTGCGTTGCAGAGTGCAAGTCCGTTGGTATGTGATGCTTCGCTGGGGGCTTGTAAGTCTGGCGGCACGGAGTAAATTTTCCCACAACGTGACGTATGCGCTGGAGATCGTCGGAGGAGGTTGTAGAAGGAAAAAATTCGGCAGGGACGACCAACGGGTTGCCATACACCCTTTCAGCTGCCGAGACGTCGAGGGCGTCTTTAGGAGTGGTCCTTAGTCCAAGGAGGACCCAGGGAAGCTGAGTAAACCAGTTGCAATCCTTGCAGCGGGACAACAAAGTTGCTTTGAGGGTGCTATGAAAACGTTCAACCATTCCATTGGCAGCGTGGTTGTAGGCCGTTGTCTGACGTAGGGTGATGCCCAGGAGATTCGCTAATGAGGTCCACAATTGAGAGGTGAAAGTGGTTCCCCTGTCAAAAGTAATATGCTCATAGATACCGAATCTTGTAATCCATCCAGAGAGTAAGGCAGATGTACATGAGGCGGATGTTGCATTTTCCATGGGAATGGCTTCAGGCCAACGAGTGGAGCGGTAAACAGGTAATGATGTCCTTGTGATGTCGGTAGGGGGGCCTACAACGTCGACGAGAATGTGTGCGAAACAACGCTGAGGTTGAGGAAAGGTGCCCACTCCTGAATCCGTGTGTCGATGTACTTTGGAAGTTTGGCAAGAAGTACAGGCGTGGACCCAATCCTTAGCATCCTTAGAAATGCCGTGCCAAAGGAACTTTGCCCTCAGCAGCTGTGCAGTAGAACGGCACGAAGGATGTGAAAGGTCGTGAATTAAATCAAACACCTGTCGGCGCATGGGAGCAGGAATCCAAGGTCGCGGTCTACCAGTACTGACGTCACAGAGGAGGGTGGTGTTGGAGTCTTCGAGGGGAAAGTCTTCCCAATGGAGGGACGTGCAGGATGTCCTACAAGCTTGATACTCTGGATCCAATCCCATTTGAACGGCAGCCAACGGGATTAATTTTCCCAGGGACGTATTGGAGGGTGCAATTGTATTCAGCCACGGCGGAGAGATGTCGGCCTTGACGGGCGGACCAGGCATCAGACTGTCGAGTGAAGGCATGCACCAGAGGCATGTGGTCTGTGCGAATGACGAAGGGCGTACCTTCTAAGAAATGGCGAAAGTGCCGACAGCCAAGTGCACCGCCAGCAATTCTCGATCGAAGGTAGAATAACCCGATTCTTCCTTAGACAGTTTTCTGCTGAAGAAGGCCAATGGGCGGGGCGAGCCTTTGACCACCTGCTATAGTACTGCACCAATAGCGACGTCCCTGGCATCGGTGGAGAAAAGGAGAGGGGCGTGTGGGATAGGAAAAGTGAGAGCCGCAGCAGTTGATAGGCCCTTCTTTGCATTGCAGAAGGCTGCTTCTTGAAGGGGGACCCCACTTCAGGTCCTTTGGCTTGCCCTTGAGGGAAGCGTAGAGGGGAGCAAGTGTGGCAGCAATGGCTGGCAGAAAACGGTGATAATAGTTGATCATGCCCAAGAATTCCTGCAGAGCTTTGACGGTCGAGGGCGCGGGGGAAATTCTGAACGGCCGCTACCTTCTCAGGGAGGGGATGGACTCTTTCAGGAGTGATACGGTGCCCTAAGAACGACACTTCTTTGGCGCCAAAGGTACACTTGTCGTACTGGACTACAAGGCCGTTTTATTGCAGGCGGTCGAGCACGATGCGCAGGTGACGGAGGTGTTCCTCTTTTGAGGAGGAGAACACAAGTATGTCCGTCCACATAACATACACAGAAAGGGAGGTCCCCTAAGATGCCATCCATGAGACGTTAAAACGTTGCCCCAGCATTACGAAGGCCAAAACAGGAGTAATTGAAGGTGTATGTGCCAAATGGAGTGGTGATGGCGGTCTTGGGGATGTCTTCTGGGTTCATAGGCACCTGATAATACCCCTTCAGGAGGTCGAGCGTAGAGAAAAACCTTCGCTTTGTGCAGGTAGGAGATCACATTGGCAATGTTTGGGAGGGGGTAGTCATCTGGTTCTGTTTGCATGTTCAGGCGCCTGTAATCCCCGCACGGACGGAGGGAGCTGTCATTCTTCAGAACGATATGTAAGGGTGACGACCATGGGCTGGAGGCCTTTTGGCAAAGGCCCATTTTCTCCATTTCGGCGAACGTCTGTTTGGCGGCTGCCAATCGTTCCGGTGCCAGACGTCTGAATTTTGCGAAGACTGGGGGTGCCGTCGTCTTGCTATTGTGATAAATACCCTGCTTGGCAGGTCCCGTGGGCGTTTGGCGAAGTTCTGGACGGAAAACTTCCGGGTACGAAGTGAGGAGGTGGGCGTACGCATCCGTGGGTGCGCTGATGTGGAGAGCGAGGTTAAGGGGGCGGTTGAAGAGGTGTCAACAAGTACGCGTCTGCGTTGACCAATCGTCTGTGGGCGACATCAACCAGAAGTCGGAAATGAGAGAGGAGATCCGCGCTGAGGATTGGCATTATGACGTCAGCAACGAGAAACTTCCAATTAAATTTACCGTTCCCGAACGATAATGTGAGGTTCTCGTAACCGTAGGTGGGTATCGCAGATGCGTTGGCAGCTACCAAGCGGACGTGAGCAGATGTAGACAGACTATGTCGTGCCTTGAAGAGTTTCCTTGGCAAAAGAGAACGACAAGCACCCGTGTCTACCAAAAATCGCACGCCCTTTCCTGTATCCTGTAAAAAGAAAAGATTAGAAACATGGGAGGCCACCGCCATGAGCAATGGCCTACTTACACGTTTTTTTTGGCCACTGACAATCTTTGGCACATTTCTTCGCAGTTGCCCCGAATCTGAAGTGGTAGTAGCAAAACGGCAGCGGATGGGAGGTAGTAATTGGCTGTAGAAGTCGTTCGTTGGGGCGCGAGCGATTGGTGGGTGGTGGCCGGCTTTGTCGCCGCTTCGACACATCTCAGGGTCGGCGTGTATGTCCCTACGGCATTCATATCAGCTTCGGTTGACGTTGAATAGGCATCCTCGTCGTCAGGGGTGGAGGCGTTGATGGAGGTCTTGAAGTGGCTGTCCATAAGGGCATCGGCTTTGGTCATCAAGTCCTTTATGGGTAAACTATTGACATCGGGTATGGCAGCGCCTAGAGGTTCGGTAAACTGCGTATCCAAAGGGCACGAAGTAGGTTCACCTCACGGGGAGAGCCGTCTGCGGCAGGTTGAAGGCCAGCGATACTGGTCATTTCCCTGAGGGCAAGCTAAGCCCTTTGGCCCCCCAACGGTTGTTGCGAGAGCTGAAAAAGCTTTGCTATACGGGCGGCTGGCGACTGCGAGTACTGCTGCAGAAGGTATGTTTTGAGGGCGTCATACGCTATTGGGGTGTCTCCTTGTTCACAAAGCCAGTCGGATATTTCTGGGAAGGTGTCCTCGGGTATCGCCGCGAGAACATGATCCGCTTTGGTGGTTGAGCGAGTCAAGTCCCTGATACGGAAGTGGACTTCTGCGCGTTGAAACCAAGCAAACGCTTCTCCGCTGGCGAACAGTGAAAGTTTCAATGGGGCGGCCGCAGCGCCAACTGCTGTAGTAGAGTCCGTCTCCGTCATACTACCAACGATGGAGGGGCGAGGGAGGTGGGGGTGGAAGGCCGTGGGAGCGAGTCGACTTCTGGGGTCACTAATGTGACGAGCTGAGAGATGGTTGTGAACTCGAAGGCAGGATGCAATCAACTGAGTTATATTGTTATAGAACACACTCCTTTATATACAAAACCTCAAGGCAATAGGACATAACAAGTTAACAAGACAGACAATGTTACAGAGGAAACAGCAGACATGAATTTTCATGTTCGTTTAGTGCGAGGGAAGAGCGAAGATACAAGTATAATATATGCAAAAGGAATTATGTACAATTGTGTGACACACGGTTGGTACACTTAATAATGTAAAGTACGATTATCACTCAAAGCTTATAATTCAACTATAATCTATATGGAA
>NC_090731.1:122685066-122691921 GCF_036898095.1 Palaemon carinicauda
TGAGAAAATATCATTAGTTATCTATTAATATATTTCTTATTCATTAATTGTTATGATTGAGTTCATTTACTAATAATTAGCACATTCTCATTTCCTTTCAGATTACTTACAATCCTTCACTTATAGATCTTTTTTTTATTTTTAATATTTTTTGAAATACAAATCGACCAGTTTACATTAAAAATGTTCTTATATAAAGAAGTCACAGATGGCGATAGCTCCTTAGATTTTTCTCATAAGATATTAAATTACTTTGTTTCTTATGATTGTAATTTTATGTGTTTTTGTGTGTAAGTTTGCAATTTCCTGGTTCCATTGCCTGTGACGATACCAAATTATTTGAGATTAACAAAATAGAAATGTCTTCAGATTTACAACATATACATCTGGGTTTAAATTCAGGAAAGGAAACCCTCAAACGCACAAACAAACAAGAAGCAAATTTTACAACAAAACCTGAACCGGAACACAAAAGAAAAGGATGAATGAGATGGATTAAGAAAATACACGTATATTAAGACTACCGGGCTACTCCGTATCCCTCAAAATGATAGTCTAAATATAAAGATATCATTCAAACTAAGAATCATTGATTCATCAGGAATAAAGGCAATAGTTTGTACGGCATTGCCCAAAGATTACAAACTGTTTTGAATTTTCAATGTAATGCCCAAAATAAAAAAAAAAAAAAATAAAAATCATTCAAGCCACTGAATACCAAAAACCTAATTCCATAATTAAATAATGCCTAAGGAAAAATAGTTTGAATACGTAAAACTCATAAAAAATTCCCATGAAACGAATGGCACAGCTGTTTCTTTGTTGAAAATACACCATGCAAGTGTACTTTGAACAAAGTGACTATTCTAACGTAGGTATAACCAGAAATAAGTGTCCATTCGCATTTGAGCCCACCTCACATATAACAATTATGAGGGTCCAGGGTAGAAAACTGGGGTTTTTGAATTAGAAAAATGTTTACTTTTACTGTAAACAGAAGTTTTAAATAACTGAGTACTATAATTAAGGAGAGTGTCAGAAATTGGATAACTCAATGTACTTGAAGATGATAATGCTTTAAAAAAAAGCTTTGGCTATCCCTCGGCTTATATAAAGTTACACAATGAACTGGCCAAAGACCGATATAGTAACGTATATTATTTACTTAATCCATAATAATCTATTATAAACATATTGTTTACTCTCCAAATTATCGAAAAATTACTAAACACTGAGCTCTTTTTTTTCATTTTTTTCTTTTTTTATAATCTGGTAATGTCTTTACAAGATGTATTTCTTCTTAATTTCTTTTTTCACCTCTTATATTTACTACAGGTTTTTTTTCTATCATTCAGATTTAACTAGTGTAATTTGGGCTCACGAATTTATTCGGGCCAGTAGCTGATCTTGACTCATTTTGCCGATGAATATTTTTATGATAATAACAAGATTGGCACTGGTTAATATATATTCAATTATCTTAAGTCTGCTCTTGTACTTTTTTATAACATATCCTACGTAAGTGGACGTATATGTTAACTGGCTTAGTACTATAGTAACCGTAGTAACATTAGCAATTAGTAGGCAATACGTAAGAGACAACATATAAATATATTCTAAAAGAAAAATATGTCGGAAACTTATTTTGAAGACACCAGAAATAGGAATTAGATTTGTTAAATATTTTTTTAAAATTCTGTTTTCAGTTTAGTTTCAATATAGTTAGTTAGAATTAGAAAATTCTATATTCCATATAATATATGCGTAAATTATATATATATATATATATATATGTGTGTGTGTGTGTTGTGTGTATGTATGTATGTATGTCATATTATTTGTTTACATACACACACACCCAATTGTATATATATATATATATATATATGTGTGTGTGTGTGTATGTATGTATATATGTCATAGTATATGTTTACATACACACACACCCATAAGTATATATATATATATATATATACATATATATATATATATATATATGTGTGTGTGTGTGTGTGTGTGTGTATGCATGTAAATATTTATAGATATTTCTCATATAAGTTAGATTTTATGGAGATACAATAAAGAACCCCAAGGAAGTTTTATTCTATAATTAAATACAAAAGACCATTATATTGCTTCTTTTAGGATACAGTGTTCCCACCTTACCCAGTGTGTTTCCAATATAACATAACGAGATCGATGCTATAGACCAACCATATGTAGGGATGTGCGGAGCTTTAGCCTACTCTGTACTTAAACCAGGATACATAAGGAGCAGCCATTGACTGCTGATGACTCAATATTTAGACCAAAGAGCCATCTAATGTTATATCCCCAGTTCGTAGAGGAGGTCTGGCTGTATGTGCTAGTGAAACCTATCATATCGAAATTGTATCTTAGAACTCTTATCATGTACGTTGGCGACGATCCAGCTACACAATTATTACTTTATCAATTTATTGAGCATAACCTTGTATAGCCGCAGCGAACTGATCACCTTTTGTCATTACCCACTGAAAAAACCATCTTACTTTGCTTCGTCCTTGCCATGTGGAACAAAGTTGTATACAATTATATAAGGTTATTTTTACATTAGTTTTAATGGCTGTCTTTCTAAATATGCATGTCAAAAATAAGCAAATGCTTTCCATCTCTAATTTCCGTTTGCATATGACTATCTAATAATAATGCCCCATATGAAATTTTGATAGTACCAGAAATTTAATTTGATATATATTCTTAAATATAATAATTATTGATAATTGTTAACATTTAATTTTACATTTTGTCATTGCTATTATAACAAAATTGTTCTATTCTTATTTTACGTTACTTTTTGTATTTATTTGTTATGCATAAGTCGACTTTTTAGTTTTCAATAAATAATATGCTTTTGCTTTTGCAAAGCTTAGTAAATAAAGTTAAAAAAAGGGATTGAAGTCAGCTGATTTGCTCTATTTCATAACATTGCATTATATAAAAAAAACTCACAAAAACCAGAACTATAAAATTAATTTCCTTTTACGAGGAGAGAGCTGAATATATCTAATCCCAATGATATGTAATTGATATATGATTTATTGCTTTTATGAGAATTTATTATTGGGAAGAGCAATGAACAGAATCATGTTAAAAAAATCCTTATATTATGTAAAATATACAATAAAGAGCATTATCCGAAAGACCACAGTTTTATTTACATGCATTTACATAAAATCATTATTGGTGAATGAAACGGACTGATACTTGGTAATATTCTATAGATTTGTTGACCCTATGTTATTCAACGACAATTACATGCAAGTAAAAAGTTAATGGAGGAGTGAAATACAAATACATAAAGAATAAAAACTTACTTTGTGTTTTGTTGTTAATTGTGTTTAAAGGTTAACGATCTACACAAAACACTGTTGATGGAAATTATGAAGACACCTAGATATTTTTCACTTAATTTCATCGATATATATATACTTCTTCAATGAAGAGATTATTACGAAGTGTACTTGGGCGTTAAAAGATGAAATGTTAATGCTAAATGGAAAAATAATATAGTGCAAGCTCAAGGCGGTATATGGTAATTAAAGTAGGATGCTTCGGTATAATGATGATTAACTTAATATCAAAATTATCTTGGCTGTTAATTGTTATTATTATTATCATTATTCTATCCAAGCTACAACCCTAGATGGAAAAGCAAGATGCTATAAGTCCAGGGGCTCCAATAGGGAAAAAATAGCCCAGTGAGGAAAGGAAATAAGGAAATAAATAAATGAAGAAAACAAATTAACAATAAATCATTCTAAAATAAGTAACAACGTCAAAACAGATATGTCATATATAAACTATTAAGAATATCAAAAACAAATATGACATAAATAAACTATAAAAAGACTCACGTCCGCCTGGTCAACAAAAAAAATCATTTGCTGCAACTTTGAACTTTTGAAGTTCTACTGATTCAACCACCCGATTAGGAAGATCATTCCACAACTTGGTAACAGCTGGAATAAAACATCTAGAGTACTGCGTAGTATTGAGCCTCGTGATGGAGAAGGCCTGGCTATTAGAATTAACTGCCTGCCTAGTATTACGAACAGGATAGAATTGTCCCGGGAGATCTGAATGTAAAGGATGGTTAGAGTTATGAAAAATCTTATGCAACATGCATAATGAACTAATTGAACAACGGTGCCAGAGATTAATATCTAGATCAGGAATAAGAAATTTAATAGACCGTACGTTTCTGTCCTACAAATTAAGATGAGAATCAGCAGCTGAAGACCAGACAGGAGAACAATACTTAAAACAAGGTAGAATGAAAGAATTAAAACACTTCTTCAGAATAGATTGATCACCGAAAATCTTGAAAAACTTTCTCAATAAGCCTATTTTTTTTGTGCAATTGAAGAAGACACAGACCTTATATGTTTCTCAAAAGTAAATTTACTGTCAAAAATCACACCTAAAATTTTGAAAGAGTCATACATATTTAAAGAAACATTATCAATACTGAGATCCGGATGTTGAGGAACCACCGTCCTTGACCTAATTACAATCATACTTTGAGTTTTGTTAGGATTCAACTTCATACCCCATAATTTGCACCATGCACTAATTCTGGTTAAATCTCTATTAAAGGATTCACCAACCCTAGATCTACATTCAGGGGATGGAATTGATGCAAAGAGAGTAGCATCATGTGCATATGCAACAAGCTTGTTTTCTAGGCCAAACCACATGTCATGTGTATATAGTATGAAAAGTAATGGGCCAAGAACACTACCCTGTGGAACACCGGATATCACATTCCTATAATCACTATGGTGCCCATCAACAACAACTCTTTGAGATCTATTACTTAGAAAATCAATAATAATGCTAAGAAACAACCCACCCAGTCCCAACTGTTTCAGTTTGAAAATTAGGGCCTCATGATTAACAGAGTCAAAGGCAGCCCTAAAATCAAGGAAAAATCATACGAACTTCACGACCACAATCAAGGGATTTCTGTACAGCATTGGAGATTGTAAGAAGGGCATCACATGCTCCAAGGCATTTACGAAAACCAAATTGCAAACTAGGGAGTAGATGATTACCTTCAGCAAACCTATCAAGACGTTTTGCCAGAAGATGTTCAAAAACTTTAGATAATATGGGAGTTATGGAAATTGGGCGGTAATCAGTGGGACTTGAGCTACCACAAACACATTTACATAGAGGAGTAACGTTACCAATTCTCCAACTAGTGCTAAAAGCTCCTCTTCTTGCTAACTTGCGCAAAATAACAGATAACTTTGGAGCTAAGAAATCTGCTGTCTTTATAAAAAACAAATGAAAAATATCATTTGGCTCTACACCTCCATAAGCATCAAGGTCCACCAACAGAGCTTTAATCTCACGAGATCGAAAAGCTAAACTAGTTAGTTTAGCCTTAGGAAAACAGGAATGAGGAAGTTCAAGTTTTTCATTACTCTGTTTACTGTCAAAAACATCAGCCCAAAGGGTTGTCTTTTCCTTTGGACAGTGAGTGACTGAGCCATTTGGTTTAAGTAAAGGAGGAACTGTTGCATCTACACCAAAGAGTGCAGATTTAAGGGTAGACCACCATTTATGTTCCTGGGTTGTACAAGAAAGTGTTTCTTTTATGGTTAAATTGTACTCCTTTTCAGTTGAGGCATAAACTCTCTGAGCAAAAGCTCGAAGCTAAGTATAGTTGTTCCATGTCATATCTGATCTGTTACCCTTCCAAAGATGATAGGCCTCCTGTTTCCCCAAATAAGCACGTCTACAATCATCATTGAACCACGGTTTGTCCTTCACTCGGTACCTTAGCACACGAGAAGGGATACGCCTATCAATTATGTTGACTAGATTCTCATTCAAAGGGACAACAGGATATACACTATTATATAATTGTAACCAATTCAAGCACAAAAGATCATGTAAAATCCCATTCCAGTCTGCTTGGGATTTCATATAAATTTTACAAGAATATGATATATCAGGGACAGGCTGCTCAGTCTTCACTAATAATGAAATCAAGGCATGGTCAGATGTCCCGACTGGAGAACCAACCTTACTAGGTTTAAGGCCACGGGAGTCAGTGTATACGAGGTCCAAGCAATTACCAGACCTGTGAGTAGCTTCATTTATGATTTGCTCATAGCCTGATTCAGAGGCAAAGTCTAAAGCTCTTAAGCCATGGCGATCGGTAGGAGAGATAGAACTTAACGACTCACTATGGTGAACATTAAAATCACCAACAAAGACAAAAGAAGCCTTTCTATAATCTTCTTATATCTTAGCGATAATGGTAAGAAGACAATCGAACATAGAATCATCTGTCTGGATTCCGGTAGATCGAACACAAATAAAAGTTGTTATGGCTGCCACAAACTTTTATTACTTGAATCTCATGATATCCACATTGATAGCAGGACTTATGAGAAGCAGGGTACTCGGACCTAATATACACCGCCATTCCCCTGGCCCTAGGATGGCATCACGTATCAACATTATTGGCTTCTTAAAACCAGTTATAAGGAGTGCCTCATAATAGAAACCAAAGTTTCTGAGCACAAAAGAATATCATACTGTCTGGACGCAACTGTAAGGTCTTGGATATTTGCATGAAGACCACGAATATTGCATATATTTATATATATATATATATATATATGTATATATATATATATATATATACATATAAACATGTATATATATATATATATATATGTATATATATATATATATATATTTATATGTATATATATACATTATATATGTCTATATATTCATATACTTGTATATATATATATTTATATATATATATATATATATATACATAAATATGTT
>NC_090731.1:122709921-122712421 GCF_036898095.1 Palaemon carinicauda
AGAATTTCAATAACCACCCAATTAAGTAAAGTTCTTCATGATGGAGCCTGAGGCACAAGCGTTATACGACGTCATTAAGTAAACCAAGAGCTGAGTGCTTAGCCGCTAATGTCCCTTCTTAATTCCACCGAGTGCTTAGGCGGATAGAACACCCCCGAACAACACACTAATTAACTATTTACCCATAGAAAAGAAGGAAAAAATCAGCCAAATAGAAACAGAAGAACAAGACTGAGAGGGAACACAAAGAAGAAAAGAAAAGAAAATGCGAAAAGCAGACAAATAAAAAGAGAAGAACAAGACAAAGAGATCACAAAGTAAGAAGGAAAAGAAAATTCGATTTTTTTTTTATTATTTTAATTCATAGGAAATTAATCATAAAAATAATCAGCTTATTTACTAATAGATTTACTTTAAGTACTCATTCCGTATTTAGAATTGATAGATCATCTGCATTTTATATGCATTAAAATAAGATGTTTCTCATCTTACAAAATCTTTTCCAGTGCACTCATAATTTTGTAATTAATAATCTCTGACCTTCGACTACAAATAACCAGTGGAAAAAAAATGTGAAAATTCAAGATTACTGTCGGAGCTTTGGGCTGCTTAAAAGTATATAATGTGATTGTCACAACACTAGAAAGTAGCGATAACTGACTGTAAAGCTAGAGTAGGTTTGAATATAGGACCGGATTCAATGTTTTCTGTAATAGAAGATAAGTAACTAGGCAAGAAGCCCGAATCCCGTAAGCCAGGGAAAAGCAGGTATCTTATTGAAGAGATTATCCAAAAACATATCATGATGAAATTGGCTCGATAAGGAAGACGTCTAAACATTATTAAATCTATTTTAACGAATGTCAAGCTGACTTATAGGCTCAGCTAAATTGTGTTTTTAATTCGGCTAGAAAATCCATATTGGACTAAGCATAACTAGTAATCATATGCCATGTTTTCAAGTTTTTATTTTACATTTGCTGTAAGACTCGATATACCTGGTTTTCAGAGTTTGTTTTATCTTATGAATTTCTCCACTTCATACCAAAAAAGAAAGAAAGAAAAAACAATAAATCAATGTAACAAGCAGCTTTCCTAAACACTTTAACCTACAATGATGCTCTGCAACAGTGTACTAATCGTTCTTTTTTGGAATATATAATAATACACTAATAGGCAACTGAAGCATAATTTTCCTTTGTTACTTATATTGATGTAGAGATAGGTCTATTTGGTAATACATTAATAAAATTCGATCTCCCACATACTGCTCATATTAGCCCTAGATATGGCCTATATGTATGAACATAAATGCAGACAGTTTTTAACATTTCCGTTTTGAAAGTTTTTTTAATAGCATATACTATCGTTTACGTACACAAGACCGATATGTGTAGATTTAATTTAAGTTTTTCCTAGGATTAGAATGCAAGTCTTGTTCATATATAGGCTATATCAACTAAAATAGTGAAAATAGTGTGAATTTCATTATTGATTATTCACTCAACAACTATTAATTTGAAGATGGGGAACTGACTGACACTGATTTAATCAACATATGATTACGTAATTATGCTATTATCGATTCAAATTAGAAAGAATTAAAATTGATAGAATTGATCATCTAACAATAGACCCAAAAATGCATAGCATTATACAAGAATATATTTGATTTAGTGAGGAATGAAACACAGGTATTACCGTAAAAACAATAAACGCTCTATTCAATATAGGAAGTGGAGAGGCAAAATGGAAGAGAATCCAAAAATCCTGGCTATGACGTAACTTATCTTTATTGCTATGATACAGCAGGTCAAAAAGGCTGTATGTTATCGAAGTCTTAAGTTGTGATCTTTTACGATGTCAAATTTTACGATCCAGAACAGGAATAGAAAGTTTAGACTAAACTCCCCTCTCTCTCTCTCTCTCTCTCTCTCTCTCTCTCTCTTAAGTTTACCGTCGCAAGAAATCAAGGTAGGTAGGTACTCAGGCAACCACTCTCTCTCTCTCTCTCTCTCTCTCTCTCTCTCTCTCTCGAGTTTTCTTTGCATGAATTTGAGGTTAGATACTCACGCAACTTCTCTCTCTCTCTCTCTCTCTCTCTCTCTCTCTCTCTCTCTCTCTCTCAAAAATGTTATGTCCCAATAACCTCAAGCTTAGATTGCACACGCAACCCCTTCTCTCTATATCCAGTTTTACGACCCAAGAAAAACAAGTTTAGATAACATAAGTCGACTCTCTCTCTCTCTCTCTCTCTCTCTCTCTCTCTCTCTCTTGAATTTTACAAATCAAGTGTAGCAAATTTACAAAGCCCATACCCGTACTTATACTTCCTCTGTCTTAAATTGAACAACTCAATAATAAAAGTTTTTAAAACCTGCCACCGGTCCCCCCCCCTCTCTCTCTCTCTCTCTCTCTCTCTCTCTCTCTCTCTCTCTGTCAAGAATTACTTTATCACTAAAGCCAAAAATGCAGGAACATCATTAAATGGAATTAAACA
>NC_090731.1:122725719-122735719 GCF_036898095.1 Palaemon carinicauda
AAACTAGCTTTCATGAAGCCTGGTAAGGATACAAGCTTATCTAAAAGCTACCGACCAATATCCTTACTCTGCATCACTTTCAAACTCTATGTACGCATGATAATGTAATGCCTAACCCCATCATCGAGGAGCAACTCACACCAGTCCAAGAAGACTTTCAACCTGGACGATCATGATCTATTCAGGTTTTAAGCCTAACCCAATTTATAAAGGATTGCTTCGAGACCAAGCAAATTACAGGCGGTCTGTTTATCGAACTCACAGTAACCCCATATGCAGACGATCTCTCCTTTGCAACACAGTCACGGTTCTTCAAAAAAAATCGAAGGAAGACTAACAAGAGCCTTATCATCTCTCGCAAACTATATAAAAAGAAAATTGCATCTTAGGGCAAACTCCATAAAAACTGAGGTATGCTCATTTCCTATTAACATCTATCAGGAACACAGAAAATAGCAATAAAAATGGGAAAATGAAGAACTGAAAAACTATCCACTTCCATTCTATCTTGGTGACACTCTTGATAGAACATGATTTTCTGTGTTCCTGATAGATGTTAATAGGAAATACCCTTTTACAGGGTATTCTATACGACATAAATACCCGTGTATATTAATTATAATCTTATAATTAATATCTAAAGTAATAAGGTCAATGATTTTAAAAGTTTGGTTTATTAATTTATTATTTCCATTACACTTGAAAATCAAAAGTATATATTTAATATATATTGTATATATATATATATATATATATATATATATATATATATATATATATATATATATATATATATATATATATATATATATATATATTGATATTGATATTATAATTTGGAAGTGAGTTTAAATTGTTGCCAAAAAATAACTTCATTAAACATCCTAACATTCAACATACTGAGGCTAACTGCAATTTAGAATATTTGATGATTGGAGGCTGTATGATGAGCATACCAGTTTTCATTTACAAAAAAAAACTCAGTATGATATGCATATTATCATCAATTTAAATTCATAGAATAAAGAAAAGCAACCTAGACTCATTATTATGCCATGCCAATTTTTTTCCCCATGTACAAACAGAAGAGGGTAGTTTGCAGTTATGTTGAAATATATAGGATTCTAAGAATAACAAAGTTTTATTCAATTGGTGAACTTGGAGATTTGCCGAGAAAAAACAGAGCTGCCATTGACGTGAAGCTGATATTCTCCTCCTTGAAAGGCGAGGACTGGAGCTGGAGATTTTATATCCTGGAAAGGAGTATCAGAAACTGTGTAAACTGACCAGAGTTAAATATACATTGGGAAAAGATAATTTTAGCAAGATATTTTAATGCATTAATACCATTAAAATGAATGGATTGCTTGATACCTTTTAACAGAGAAGTGTGCAGGGATATAAGTTAATACAGTATATAGGTAATCACTAGTTTTTGTTGCCTTTCTGGTGTTTAGTAGAAATAATTTTTAGGATGAAAGTATATTTCTAAATGTTATATACACAAAATGACAACATATATGAATAACGCAGTATAGCAACAGTAATAATACTATGTATTTTAATAAGTGGGTTACCTCTTGTGAATGAACTAGAAAATATTCATCTCTCTCTCTAATGAGCGATGGCAGAAGCTGCAAAGCAAACCGTACGTAGAAATCTGTGAAAAGAAAATATTTGTTAGTGTGTGTGTGTGTGCCTAAATATATAAATATTTATATATACATATATATATATATATATATATATATATATATATATATATATATATATATATATATATATATATATATATATATATATATATAAATATATATATATATATATATATATATATATATATATATATATATATATATATATATATATATATATATATATACATATATATAAATATATATGTATATATATATATATATATATATGTATATATATATATATATATATATATATATATATATATATATATATATATATATCTATATATATTAATATATATATATATATATATATATATATATATATATATATATATATATATAAATCTATTTATATATATATTTATTTATTTCTATATATATTTTTATATATATATATATATATATATATATATATATATATATATATATATATATATATATATATATATATATATATATATACATATATATAAATATATATGTATATATATATATATATATATATATATATATATATATATATATATATATATATATATATATATACATATATATATATATATATATATATATATATATATATCTATATATATTAATATATATATATATATATATATATATATATATATATATATATATATATATATATATATATATATATAAATCTATTTATATATATATTTATTTATATCTATATATATTTATATATATATATATATATATATATATATATATATATATATATATATATATATATATATATATATATATATATATATATATATATATATATATATATATATATATATATATATATATATATATATATATAGAAAAGAGAGGAAAAGATATCATGCATAAATACCTAACTGTCTGCTACCTCAAGTCAAACTGATTAAGAAATCACTGGCGTCAGTATTTGCTTACAGACTACTCGTAATTGTAATGTTATTAATGTTTAGCTGAATACGTTGTTTATGGTTTTTTTTCCTCCCAGACAGCTTGGCGCTGTCTCTCTCTCTCTCTCTCTCTCTCTCTCTCTCTCTCTCTCTCTCTCTCTCTCTCTCTCTCTCTAATAAATAAGTACTAATGATAATTTCTTACTTATTTTCCCCGGTGTTAGTAATAATGATTTTTTAGACTATCACAGCCTGAATGCAAAACTAATGATGATGTCTGACAATTTTTATTCGTAACATTGAAGTAGGAAATAATGTTAAGTATGGTAATTTTGACTTTTAAAAGACTGCAGAAATAATGGGGAGGAGTAACCTAAAATTTAATCAAGGCAGCATTTCATATAATAAGAAACATACATACCACATTTTATTATACGTAAAATTATGATAAAAAGTGTTTATGCTTGCATAGATGGACAGTTAGTGTTCTTACCTTGGCTAGCAGTTAACAGATGAAATGCAGTGTAGATATTATAATCCCGATGACGCTAATTGGAGCAATTTATCTTCACTGCAGAGCACACAGAGTCCAGACGCCACTGATATTTCCCGCCAAATTCGCAGACTC
The DNA here is from genome assembly GCF_036898095.1 of Palaemon carinicauda. Lineage (NCBI taxonomy): Eukaryota > Metazoa > Arthropoda > Malacostraca > Decapoda > Palaemonidae > Palaemon > Palaemon carinicauda. The sequence goes on from NC_090731.1 coordinate 122,728,947, forward strand.
TCGAAGAATCTCGAGACGGCAACATTACAAATTGCCAAGTACGGCATTTTGTTGGAACTTGCTTCAAAACTGTCCATAACTCAAAACCATTATGTTTTTAGTAACTTTTTTGGTGCATTACACTATCAGTGTAACAATATGGTGATTTAATACAGAGTAAAAGTTCATTTCATGACATGATCACACAAACTTACCAAGCCCATTTTAAGACAAAGTACAATAGAGGGTATATTATTCACAAAAAATACCCTGCCTCCTGGTGTAGAGGGGTATTTTTGAGCCTTAGGGTGTTTTACATGTATATAAACCCCAGCTCAATCGTTATACCCATTCTCTACCTTGAACTTTTTACAGTGTGGCTGTCCGATATTAAAAAATATGCTGAAATATCAATTTCAGTGTTTTATGCTTCCATTTACGTACAAAGCAGCGGTGTTTAATAAATTTCAGCATTTTATTTATATCTTCCAGTTTTATATTCTTTATATGTTTATCTTGTAAACAAAACTAAACTAAAATTATTGTGTGATATCACTCAACATTACTTACACTGTTGCACTAACACGAATGCAGATATGTTTTTATTCATATACGCATTCATATGCACTCACACACACACACACACACACACACACACATATATATATATATAAATATATATATATATATATATATATATATATATATATATATATATATATATATATATATATATATATATATATATATATATATATATATATATATATATATATATATATATATATATATATATATATATATATATATATATATATATATAAAACAGATTTTGAGCGAAGCAAAAAATCTATTTTTTGGTGAGATGGCCATGACGTCCTAATGGAAGGTTCCTTTAGTAGCTTCCGAAGGGTATATATGACTACAGTGATATTCCCAGAGAATCAAACTAAAGGTTTCACAGAATTCTAACTTTTGGCGTGAGTACCTTTAAGATTACTCTCAAGGGTATCGTATATCATCAGGGGACGTATTCTTGACACGCCACATGGCAATCTGCACCCCGAATAGCCTTTACGCCTCTAGGCTCTAGGGGGAAAACGTGGCAGAATAGAAGAGTAACCGCAATAAAGATTACCCTGGTTCCCCTACTACAATCGAATCAAAACCTCGCCAACTCCCTCTGGCGGTCATTTCTTGTAGCGCTGAGCAAGGTGCTACAGATACAGTAGATCAGGGGGGGAAACCGTGAAGATCTTTTCATAGAAAAGAAGGGTGGATCCATTAGGACGTCATGGCCATCTCACCCAAAAATAGATTTTTCGCTTCGCTCAAAATCCGTTTTTTGGGTTCAAGCCATGGCGTCCTAATGGAAGCATACCAGAGAATTAATGTATCTGTGGTTTTGTGTTATTGCCTTAACCTTGGGGCAATATTTGCACGGCAAAAAGGGCCAATCATCACTAAGCATAACAATGTTAGTGCTTCTGACCCCTGCAGGGAAGAGTCATTTTTAGACGTAGGAAAAGGGCCTCAAGGTAGCATATATTGTATGAACAAACATAAGTATACACTGAGAATACAACTGGTCTCAAGGATTGTATATATTGCGGAACCAATATCAGTGTCCCCATCAGTTGATTGTAAGCATACAATGATATGAGAAATACTTACATGAGTAAGTTAAGGAACTCTGGTATTTTAAAACATGCAATTGTTGGGCGAATTAGGACGCAACTGCATTTTAATAGACATTTATTCCTAATAAATGACTACATGCTAAATGAATGTAGCATGATAAGGAAATTATACGAGAGACATACAAAAAAAATAATGTTCCCCTTTTTTGAAAGGGGGAAACGAGGAGTGCCACTCTCAAACTGAAGAAAAGCTCTTTTAACAAGACTTTTCTTTATAATTTCTGTACATAAAATAGTCTAACAACACTGTGTACTATGTACACACGGCACTAGTGGTATCCGTATAATTTCACACCTGAGATTCTGAACAGAATTAGTGTTACCTTGGCAACACTTATTTAAAGGGAGGTCACACGAAAATTGCTGACCCCTTCTCCTTTTAATTGATAGTCCCAATCAATTCACTGTTCATTGCAGAGCTAGACGACAGGGTCTAAATAGCACCTGCCGCCACCACATATTGCTTCAATCCATAGTTTGCTTAGTATAGTGTCTGTAAGACGCATTGGACAACCTCCGATCAGTAGGTGAACGAAGAGGCTGAAGTTCACACACTGAAAGGTTCAGTGATGAAGCAACTTTCCTCGGATCTTTTATCTGCAGGAGTACTGTCAGGATCCGCTCCACGAAAAAGGTAGGTGAGCTTCGCCCTCAGTTGTAGAGATAGTTTGATCCAAAGTTTTCTCCTGTAAAGAGCTGTTCCTCCTGAAGTCTGAAGTTCTATGAAGATAGACCTTAGACGCTCTAGCAGACCTAGAGAGACATCTTCCTTCAGAGGGCAGATTCTCCAGGAGCCCCACCTCTTAGTAGGTGGGACGTCTTTAAAGAGAATGGTTAGATCAGAAAGAGATGCAGTTCTCTCACTTAATGTGGCCCTCAGGATAGGGCCACTATTACACTAACTCTAGTCCCAGAGGCTATAGCGAACCGAAAAAATAACCTTTTAGGTTAGATGGTTGAGGGAACAATCCTCATTGTTCACAGGTGAGGCATAATGTAGGACCTTGTCCAAAGACCATTAGATGGGCTTTAGTGGCGTTGCCGGCCTAAGCCTGCACATGTTATCGGGAATTTATTAAAGATTCCAATCGTTAGATCAATTTAAAGGGCATATAGAGGAGGTCTAGTCAGGGCTGACTTGCACAGAGATAATGGTCCATGGATCCAAAGATCCCATTAAGTGACCTCTCTTGTAAAGTCGGCCACACCCTTTGTGCTTACTCAAGGGTTTATATGGAGACAAGGCCGAAGAACTAGAGTTTTCACAGTATTCAAGGATACACTGTCTCCTTCCTCAAAGGGCAACGTGCTGTCGGCCACCAGACCCTGAATATAGGGGTGGACAGAGAAGGACAGGCAGAAGATCATGAGATTGTTTTCGGGCCCTTTTGCTTTACAAAACAATTTACTTTCCCAAGAAGACTCGTATGGTCTTCTCGTTGACTAGACTTGTATTCTTCTAGGAATTCTATTTTGCCCTTAAGATCCCAGTCTTTTCATAAAACCGTTAAGGGCAAGGAATTCGTAAAATGAAGGGATCAGGTGTACTGTGATAAATAGAAGGCAGAAAACTTCTGAACCTCCTGGATAATCCTAGGTGCATAACTAGGACTAACCTCAGCCTCAGTTCCTTCATTACAGGGAATGGAGTGTTCTTGGGCTTTATGGGAGCCAATAGAGCACCTCTCCCTTGGAAGGGTCTCAGCATGTAGAGGGCCTTCTGGAGGATATTTTGATGGGCTGAATAGGAATTCTAAGTCCATCACTTCTAACGTACAGACATGATGTCTGTTACCTCCATTAGAGGGTCCTCGCATGGGACTAAATAACAAGATAGTATCTTGATAACGCTCATGATGAAGAGAACGATCTGCAGGTCGGGAACTTGTCCCTTTCTGGGAGGGAATGGATCTGCGTCCGTGTACCATTCCAACTCTATTGGGTGGAACCCGAAAAGAGCATCCGCTGTCACCTTGCGGATCATATATAAACGAGCTGCTGATAGGCACCATTCCCTTAAGGAAGGGATGGCTAGCATTCCCTGATGAAATGAGACGTCCCTTATCCTCGACAGTTTTGACGCCTCATTATCGCTTCGATGCTCCAGATCAACTGAGGAGGTCCGATCTGTGTGGAGAGAGTTTATCCACCCATTACAGGGCTAAAATGGCCTACGGGTCCGTGGCCTTTGGTCATTGTAGGGTAAGCGGAGAGGAAATGACCATCATTGGTCCTATTAGATCTCTTCGAGCGTTTGATGCGTATCTTCTCCAGCCTCTTAGCGCATCTTATAGTTGTGCACGTAGCACTGGGTCTGTCATCATCGTGAACTGGAGAGAGTTCGAAACACCTCCTTGTTAGCGTTAAGGAATCCGGACTGATTACCATAGTCTCTCGACAGACCTTGTGATCTTCTTTTACATCCCCAGGGGAAAAGGGGGTGTTAGGGTGACTACAGGTTTCAATGATTTTTTAAAACATTGAAGCCCCTGAGCTGGAGAGAATCAAGATTCTATTATTTGCATCCTCAATGTTCCAGGGCCGGATCATCTCCATGGATGCTCATAGACAGTAATTTCGGGTGCTGCCCACCCATGCCTGTCGTCCAGGGCCATCGTTGCCTGAACTCTTTCTAGGCTTGGTTTCGCTTGACTGTCTGCTAATTCCGTAAAGATCCTAGGACTGAAACTAGTCCGACGAGAATCTCGTCCAGGATATACGTTATCTTCCATACTTGGATCCTAGGTAGGAGGGGAGGGGGTGAATGACTGGAAGTTGCTGATAGACATCTTCCAGGGCTGGCTAGATTGTCAACACCCCTTACTGAATAGGGTCCTTATGTTCAGAAGGATTATCATTACGAACTTGGTGTTCTATTGGAACCTTTTGCGTGGCGCCAAGTCCTGAATGACTCAGAGATTTCTTGAGTCTTTCATGTGAACACTAAACTGCCTTCATTGGAAATTGATGGACTCTACTTTCCTCACCGCTAGTATGCTCTAGAGCTTTAAGGTATACTCTTCTAGGGGGAATTTGAATATAAGAAGAGTTGAGGAAAGGATGGTGGAGGTATGTCCATATCCATTCTAGTCTCATCTTGGTCAGGACTTGGACTCCAGTGATCAAAGGTTCGGCGATACAGGAGGAACTTTATTCCTACCAGAAGCGTCTGTTTCTCTTCGCTTGATCCGAAGGTGTATAAATCTGACTGTCTGTGGGATGCAGTTTAACCTCCTAGGGAGAACTAAGAAACCCTTCCGTTCTCCTTTCAGGCCATACCTGACTGTTCGCCTATATCAGCATTTCAGTGTTTCACTGTAATAGAAGATTCCTTTCTATTGTATAAAGCTTAGGATAAGTACGCTGGAAAGAGGAGAGACACAGACGTGTAAATCCTTCCAGCCAACTGCTGCGGTCTTCCTAATTATTGATTCTAGGGCCTCCCCTTTCAAGAAGAGGCCAATGGAAGATTCTAGTCCATAAGGCTAGAGTAGCGCCCTACATCTGGGGAATTAATAATGAGAATCAAGAGGCTGATGAAGCATCAGCGTAAGGAAGAAGGGGGGGGGGGAGTGGATCCCCCAAATCAGGTAGGTCTCAGCAAGGTGTTGTGCTTAGAAGCACAATGTACTGGAAAACCATTCTAGTGTATGGTTATGTACCAAGGATTTCTGTCTGCGATATGGTCCTAAACTGCAGGTGTACAGGGTATTTTATACCCCTATACAACTGGCCTGTTACCGTCAAGGCTAGTGCTTGGGGGTAAGTTAACTGGCTCAGTACTTCAGTACCGATATGGCTAGCAGGTCTTCGACATATCAGTGACTTGTCGGCTGTCAGCGGGTCGCTGACAGACGTCACACCATCCTAGCCAGTATTCAATGTGACTGGGTAGTGGTGAAAACTATACGCATAGTCAGCGGATCTCTAAACCAGAGGAGACTCCTCGGGCTGTCGGCAGACCGCTGGGAATGGGCGGGCTGTCGATTGAAGGTATACTAACTCAGCTATTGACTGGGTGGTGACCAAGGGCACACACTGCCGGTTTTTGGCGGCGGAGTCAGATGTGACAGTGAAACAATGACTGCTGTCGTTGATTTCACTATAAGGTGTGGCTTGAATGTGGAGTCTCTGCACAGTGTTTGTCAGTCAGGGGTTCGAGTCCCGCTCAAACTCACCAATGCCGTTAGTGTCTGCAACCTCAACTTGAGAGGCAAGTTTGGGGGTTTAGACCTTAAAAACCTTTAAAAGGAGCAGTAAATCGGCATTTTTAGTAATGAGAAAGTGAAGTTTTCGGTCCAATTCCCGTAGAGTTTTCGCATTTTACGGGTTCGCAGTTGAACCGCATTTAAGAGATAACTTTTGAAACGGAACCAACCACAGTTCGATAGCTCTAGGCTGCCGTCCTGCAGATTGGGGATTTTGGAAATAATATTGCTGGGGGAACCTGCATATATTATGTCCGTAAAAATGCTCATCTTTATAACTGCAGAAGACTGCAATGCATCATCTGGTGTCCCTCCTGTAAGGAAGGGAGAACAGAAAGGGGTATTCAATTGATTATAACATCGATAGGCAATTTGCAAAATTGTCTTTTGACAAAATAGCTTAGGACAGAAAGCTAAAAGAGATAGTGGGAGACACATACCCGTGTATCCCCTGTGAGCCAATGCTGTTACTTCTCCTCAGTCTTAAGGAAATTCCTCCAACCGGGGAATTCCATGAAGAAAAGGGGGCTCGAACACCTAGGTGTAAGGAAGTGTACATGCACTGTCCCCTTCTATGCTTAACACTGTGAGGTAAGGAGGATTGATACACAATCAGAGTATCGAAAGAATGTCATTCTTTCGAAATAGGAGCGGTAACAGCAGAAACTCGCATCCAAGATATGTTGATTAGAAATTAAAAGACATATATTTGTCTATCCCAACCCATCTATTTGCTGCAACCTCCCTTACAATATCAAATAAGGAAGTTTCCTGAACAGGGAAACTCAGGGATAAGGGCTCTCCCCTTTAGGGGTTAGAGGCGTCACAACACCGGCCCTTTACGAAATTTAATATTGCAGGGTAAATAGAAACTGATTTCAAATCA
>NC_090731.1:122740719-122743219 GCF_036898095.1 Palaemon carinicauda
CAGCCCTGAAGAAGTGATGTCAAAGACCGATAGGAGTTTGCTCTTTAATATACCGAGAGTAAATCGAAAGGTCTTGAACAGCAGCCAAAGCATTGTTCTGCTTGATAGGACAATATCACTGTCCCCTGCCTCTGCCATTCCTGACCACCCTTTAAACCTTTAAACCTTGTCGAAATTTATTGGTTTTTCATCAAAAAACAGTTGGCCTTCACATATCAAATATTTTAGGAATAGCAAAAAAACTTTTCGAGGAACAATATTACATAGACCGTCTTATTCGAATCTTAGATAATTATAAATGTCGTATGTCAGTACATAGTCTGGTTCTAGATACCGGTGACTCCCGAGCTCAATCCAAGCTCAATAGCATTATGGATTTCATTGTTGAATACAAATTGAATATTGGTCTGAGCTAAAGGCATTATTAGATTGACTGGTGCATAGATATACCTGCTCACTCATCTGGAACCATTGCGCAGTCCTCCTTACTCATAGATATCATGGCCATCCTGCTTGATCTTATCATTTCCTAATTTGTTGTCAATTTATCATAAAATAATGTCTTGTTTCAGATAGCTTGATATGATTTAACATTTTTTTTTATTATTGCAATTATTTTTAAAAGGTTTGATACGTTTCATATTTCTTTTTACTCAAAAAAATTAGCAATTATTTTCTCTAGGGAGTTTCTGCCATTTGAATTCTTCTGGAGAAAAATTAACCAATCGTCGTCGAAACAAATATCCTATAATAAAAATTGAACTCTAAATGGTCTGTGAGATGTTATTACTTGCACAATCCTCGTCAATAAATTTACCTTCTAACTTGAAATGAAACAGATTTCCATGTTATGTAGATTCATCCCTTGCTATCAGGGAAGTTTTACTCGGATTTTATTTTCTTGTCAATTAACATTCATACAAACATAGCTTCACCATTTTAATAGTACTTGCAAAGGCTGAAAGGGAAATGGATTCCAATTAGAGAAAGATTTCATCCTTTACTATAAATTTTGATATTTTCTTCTTAACCTTTTATATTCATATTGGAAGTTTCAAAATTATGAAACACGGAAATTGATTAGTCAGATTTATTTTATATAAATTGTATAGTATTCTTTTTCATAGCTTAATTTTCTTACATTAATTCAAATCATAAAATGCTACATATCTTTTTATTTGCATTCAATATTTACTGTATATAGCAAGTTCCCCGGATAACACACTAGTTCAAATGCTACAGACACTCCACCGTTTCCCTTGTCTCACATGTTACCGAGATTAAATTATCTACTTTAACCAATGGAAGTTCTGATGATATAATTCACAGTCATGATAATTGCGAAACCTTTTTATTTTTCTGACGTTATTATTATTATTATTATTATTATTATTATTATTATTATTATTATTATTATTATTATTATTATTATTATTATTATTATTATTATTACAACAAAGCATAAGTATTCAAAGTCCTAATTACATTACAACTAGCACGATGCTTTAAATTGACTATGAATATTTTTGTCCTCTCTCTCTCTCTCTCTCTCTCTCTCTCTCTCTCTCTCTCTCTCTCTCTCTCTCTCTCTCTCTCTCTCTCTCTCTCTCTCTCTCTCTCTCTCTCTCGTCAGACAACACCATAAATGCGGGTCCTCTGTCAAATTGATGTTTATCACATTAGTTCCAACTGAATTTTTCTAAGCCTCCCCTCATGGCTTTAGACAACTGTCACACCGTGTAATAGAGTATTCATCCTTTGGCATCTCATAATTGTTTCCATTTCCAATCGGTTCCAACGTCCAGAGTGACTATTACTACCCGGCGTGTCTTTGATTTATGCCTCTTTCATAAAAAGATTAGTAACGTCTATTCTATTCAAATAAGTGCAAAATCTCTAGTGGATACCGCTGCTCCTGGAAGAAAATCTAAAAATTCCTTTCACTCTAGTTTTCTTTGAGTAGATATTATATTTCTTTTACTTTATAAGAAATTCCATTGCTTGTTATGCCCCCTTTCCCCCCAGATTACCTACAATGCTTCATTTCCATTTTTATATATATTTTTTTAAAAGAGATCCACCAGTTTACATTAAAAATGTTCTCATATAAACACGTAACACAGAGAGATAATGCCTTAGCTTTTTCTGATAACGTTCCTTAATATTGTAATTCAATGTGTTTGTGTCTCTAAATTTGTAATTTTTGGGTCCCTTTACTTGTGACGACACCAAAGTATTCTTGAGATTAACATAATAGAAAGGTATGTAGGTTTCTCACATATACCTATGGGTTTAAATTCAAGTAAGAAAACTCTCAAACCCACACACTAACTAAAAGCAAATTTTACAACCAATTCTGAACTGGAACACAAAAGAAAAGGATCAATAAGATAGATTGAGATAAAACACATATATTAAGACTATTCTAGGTTATTCCGTATTTGTTAAAATAATAGGCTGAATATATAGATATCATTCAAAACTAAGAATCCTTGATTCA
>NC_090731.1:122753148-122760648 GCF_036898095.1 Palaemon carinicauda
AGGGGTTTAATTTCATGTATCGGGGAAATATAGGAATGTGTCACTCTAATATCATTGTTAATGCAGACGTTTCCAACATGTATTATAATTTGGCCGACATAGTCAACTTTGGGGAACTCCCCACTGCAAGTGTGAACGTATCCATCATGCAGGAAATGTGGTCCTGTTCCTTTCTTGAACACATAGTCTACTTCTCAAAATTAATAATGGCATCAAGTTGGGACAACTGAAGATCATTAATGTCACTCAACTGTAGGAGTAATAGGCAGTAACACATCTGCCGGGCTATTCTTTTTCAATGTCTGTTCTTATTTCGAGAAAGCTGTCCCATAGGATTTGCTGATGGTTTCACAATAGGACAGCTTATGGTCACAGGGAACAAACGTTGAAGTAAATTTCAATCTGAAGGATTTTTTTTTTTTTCGCTGCTCCAAATCATGTAAACAGTCATAAAATGGTTATCAGTGTTCATCGTAACTACTGTTAACGTACAAGTACTGAACGGTCAAGGAAAAGACACACTGAAGCCAAAACACACGAACTCGAAAAGTCTTCCTTTTTTTTTTAATATATATATTTTTTAACTAATAAATCTAACGTTTATCAAAAAGCGTGCCAACGTCTCGAAAATAACATGATTTTATTTTCATTAAATGTACATATCCCTGACTGCACGAACTATTCATACTGATGAAAAAAAATATACAATATAGAATTCAACCCACAAACTCCCACTATTTGTAGGACCAACAAGAAACCATTACAGTTTATTATCATCTCTTTTATATAATCAAAAGGAAATTTCTCTGTATATATATATATATATATATATATATATATATATATATATATATATATATATATATATATATATATATATATATGTATATATATATGTATATATATATATATACATATATATAAATATATATATATATATATATATATATATATATATATATATATATATATATATATATATATATATATATATATATATATATATATTCATATAATATATATATACATATATATATATATATATATATATATATATATATATATATATATATATATATATATATATATTTTATATATATATATATATAATATATATATATATATATATATATATATATATATATATATATATATATATATATATATATATATATATATGTATATATATATATATATATATATATATATATATATATATATAAAATATATCTATATATATATATATATATATATATATATATATATAATATATATATATATATATATATATATATATATATATATACATATATAAATATATATATATATAATATATATATATATATATATATATATATATATATATATATATATATATATATATGCATACACATATATACGGTCGATATTTATGACGGGTTGTGCACATTAGTATACTAGTATAGCATATGAAGAAGCACTGAAATAAGGGAATTCACCAGAATAATTGACTGAGCATTTATTCCTTGTAATCCCTACTTAAGGTAGGATTAGAGATCGACAGCAATCTTAGCTTAATTTCATTCATAATTATGAATAAAAAAAATCACAATAAGGTAGAGAAACTGTTATGGACTCCTTTAAACTAAATCTAACAACTATTCTAAAGAAACCATCCTCAGAAATATAACAGAAATGAAGGTTATATATTTTCAAATATGATCTAAATTGAACATATAGTGATAATTAAAACTTGTGGCAATTGACAAGTATCTAAAATCCACTTTCCAAATATCTACCTTTTCACTTCGGTTTGCTAAAGTTATTCTCTTACTTTAATCCACTTAAACTTTATGTCTTTAAAATCCAGGATTTTTTATGATAATTCGTTTCTATATTCCTTTTTACGTTGTATTATAAAAGCACATACTTAGGCAGTTAAATTGATTTTGAATGGCAGTAGTTTAGATTTGTGTGGATTTTTTTATGAATTTTCCTGTCTTTTGAAATAGATATACTTAGATGATGGAGGCAGTTAATTGCATAGTTTTCAGAGAGTTAATTCATTCAGTATATATACATCAGACTGTAAAAAACTGGGTATTTTTTCGGCCACTATTGTACTCATTAGTTTCTTGTAGTCTTTGAAACTCGTACCTCTGCAATTGCGTGAAATATTCCATATTTACTCCATTTCACCTTTTCTCGAAGATATGTCATATGCTATGCCCTTTGATTCATCTCAATCCGAAGGTGCTTTTGATTATTCCATAACATCTCTTTTGGTTATATACCATTAACGTGAGACTAAAAAAAAAACAATAGAGCTGTTTAGGTGAATTATGCTTGGTTAGTTATGCGACCATCTGAGGTAGGTAATAATGTTATCATTGCGACTGCAATTCCTCTAATATTTCATTATTACTACTTTTTTATGGATTTCAGAATTTTTTTATTCCTGGAAAAAAAAGCTGCTCCATGAAGGGAATAATATTTAGGGTGATTGTCAGTGAAGTAAGATATTATTTATTTCAAGATATTTGAAAAGCTTCCGTACAGGAAGGAAACATTGAAAGACGAATTGTGTTAAATGTTTTCAGTAACTAATTTTCTAACAAGACCTGTTTAGGAAAATCCTTTGGGAAAACATAAAAAAAGAATAACGAATCGCAGCTCCAAGATATCAGTGAAAAGTGATACGTTTTCCAATAAAATGCATAGTATTTAAATTGAACTTTTGACAAACAGTTATTACTAATATTATTTTTTACACTTAAAAAAATGTAATTATAAACCATTATTAGTTCCTGCTGTGAAACTTGGTGCTCATTAGAGATGATTGAACGTCAATTATAAAATCGGAACATCATTGAATATGCAGGTAAGAATTTCAATAACCAGCCAATTAAATAAAGTTCTTCTTGACGGAGCCTAGAGCACAAGTGTTATACGACGTAATTAGGCAAACCAAGCACTGAGTTCTTGGCCGCTAATGGCCCTTCTTAATTCCACCGAGTGCTTAGGCGGATAGAACACCACCGAGCAACACACTAATGAACTATTTACCCATAGAAAAGAAGAGAAAAAAAATCAGCCAAATAGAAAGAGAAGAACAAGACTGAGAGGGAACACAGAGAAGAAGAGAAGAGAAAATTCGAAAATCAGCCCCCCCAAAAAAAAGAACAGACTGAGAGTAGACGCAAAGAAGAAAAGAAAAAAAATGCGAAAAAACATACCAAAAAAAAAAGAGGAAAAAAGAAAGAGAGAACACCAAGAAAGAAGGAAAAGAAAATTCAAAAAATTAGTCAATTAAAAGAGAAGAAGATTAAGTGGAAACGCACAAAATGGAAAGATTACATGCATAGCGACAAGGAAAATAACAATTATATTTGATAGAATCTCTTAGAACAGTATCTGCAGCACTTCTCGCATAGAGAATTCAGTTATGTTGCTCTGAGTAATCGTTGAAAAATAATTAAGGGAAAATAATACAAATGAAATGCAAGGACTGGATTAGATGGCATTTCCCTTTTTCTGTCAGCAAATTTTTTTGCGGCATAAGGGAACGATTTGAGAATAAATTGAAATGACCCAGGCAAACCGGATTCTCTTGAAGGAAAACGAGCCAGGTTTTAGGTCAAGTCGAAAGATTAGGTGGAAATTACTACATATATAAAGAAAAAAAATAATGAAAAGCGAAAAGGAAAAGGAGTTGTGTTGGAAGATTGATATTTTACTTTTTAAACACTAGATTGGAAAAAAAGTTAAGAACTTGCAATGCAACAGATATCTTAAAATGCGTTATTTTAATTTATAGGAAATTAATCATAAGATTAATCAGCTTATTTACTAGATATAGTTTAAGTATGCCAATCGAAATTGAAGGATTTACATATCGTTAAATACTGATAGTTTCTGTATTTTGAATTGATAGATCAGCAGCATTTTATATGCATTAAAATAAGATGTATCTCATTTTACAAAACCTTTTGTAGTTCACTCATAATTTTGTAATTAATAATCTCCGACCTTCGACTACTAATATTCAGTGGAAAAAATGTAAAAATTCAAGATTTGGGCCGCTTAAAAGTATATTATGTGATTGTCACAAACACTAGAAAGTAGCGATAACTGAATGTAAAGCTAGAGTAGGTTTGCATATAGGACCAGATTCAATGTTTTCTGTAATGGAAGATAAGTAACCAGGCAAGAAGCCCGAATTCCATAAGCCAGGGAAAGGCAAGTATCTTGTTGAAGAGATTATCCCAAAAAATATTATAATAAAAGTAGTTTGATAAAGATGACGTCCAAACATTATTAAATGTATTTTAACGAAATTCAAGATGACTAATAGGCTAATATCATTCTATCACAGGATCAGGTAAATTGTGTTTTTAATTCGGCTAGAAAATCATATTGCACTAGCCATAACTGGTAATAATATGCCATGTATTCAAGTTTTTATTCTACATTTGCCAGAGTTAAGACTTGCCGTAAGACTCGATATACCTGGTTTTCAATGTGTGTTTTATATTATGAATTTCTCCACTTCATAAAAAAAAACAATAAATCAATGTAACAAGCAGCTTTTCTACACGCTTTAACCTACAATGATGCCTCTGCAACAGTGTGCTAATCGTTCTTTTTTCTTTTACATAATAAAACACTAATGAGTAACTCAAGCGTAATTTTCCTCTGTTACTTATATTGATGTAAAGATAGGTCTGTTTGGTAATATAATAATAATATTCAATCTCCAAGATACTTCTCATATAAGCCCTAGATATGGCCAATTTGTATGAATAGAATTGCAGACATAGTTTTAACATTTCTGTTTTGAAAGGTTATTTATTAACATATATTTTCGTTTACGTATACAAGACTGATATGTACAGATTTAATTCACGTTGATCTTGGGATTAGAATGCAAGTCTTGTTCATCTATAGGCTATATCAACTAAAATGGTGAAAATAGTGTGAATATCATTATTGTTTATTCACTCAAGAAAGTTTTAAAGTTTGAAAATAAAGGAAAATGTTTTTCTTCTCACAAAATTCTGTTCTGATAATGCCAGGAACGTGAAGCTGTCTCACACCACTGATCAAGTGCTTCCCCAACTCTGTGAAAGATGGATATGTTGTTCCGTCCACCTGCTACACTAGAAACTTTAAGAGGGACAATTGTCAAGATGAATAAGACAACTATATCTCCTATAGAAATATCCCAAGTTCCCAGTTTTTGAATAATCTAAACTATACAAAGATTAGAAATAAGAAACCTACATTATACACCGATGCCCAATTTCTGTTAAGTTGTCTCGCTGTCTGCAAAGTCTGATTTAATTTATTGACATATATTTTAGAATAAGACCTGGCATTATTATTTGTTTGGATTTACCTTAAGTAACAGATACTTAATTATTATTTAAGTTATTTTGTAATACCTTATGAAATTAGACGTAGACATATTTTTTCTATGACTGTATAATTCGATTATTATTTTAACTTCATTTCGATTGATTCATAAATGATGGATTATATTACGATATATTACTTTATATCGATTTTGAAATGCTCTTGGATTATTTTAAATCGAGGGATTTGACTACTGTATGTATTTACTTTGAATACATAGATGTTTCTACGGTTTTCACATTTTGTGAAGTGTTTTTTTAATATAATACTATATTTTTTTTTCTCATTTGATGGACGTCTAATTAGTGCAACCATTGCAGGTGTTTAGTACTGCAATTTGACATCACAATCTACTAGACAGAATAAAAGTTTATTTATATTCATATTTCATCTAGTGGATTTTAAGATAGTGGCACAAGATTATCATTGCATTAGTTATGAGACATTTCCTTAAAAAAAATTCATTATTTCTTTTTCTAATTTATACCACTATAGATAGCAATCATATCCACGCAAGTAGTTACAAAACTCATTGCCAAGGACTAATGATTACTACTATAAATTTGAAGATAATGAACTGGCTGAACCAGGTTTGTGAAACATATGATTATATAATTTTGCTATTATTGATAATAATTAAAAAGGAATAAATTAATACAATTGATCATCTAACAATAGACCAAAAAATGCCCAGCATTATACGCGAATGTATTTGATTTATTAAGGAATGAAAAATAGTTATTAACGTATAAACAATAAACGCTATATTCATATATAGGAAGTGGGGGGGGGGGGGGGGCGGGGGCAAAATGGAAGAGAATCCCAAAAACCCTGGCTATGACGTAATTCATATTTATTGCTATTATATAGCAGGTCAAAAAGGCTGTACGTTATCGACGTCTTCAGTTATGATCTTTTACGATGTCAAATTTTACGTTCCAGAACAGTAATAGAAAGTTTAGACTAAACTTTTCTCTCTCTCTCTCTCTCTCTCTCTCTCTCTCTCTCTCTCTCTCTCTCTCTCTCTCTCTCTCTCTCTCTCTCAAGTTTACCGGTAGTAAGAAATTAAGGTTAGGTAACTCAGGCAACCTCTCTCTCTCTCTCTCTCTCTCTCTCTCTCTCTCTCTCTCTCTCTCTCTCTCTCTCTCTCATCCTTCGCAAGAATTTAAGGTTAGACACTCAAGCAACTTCTCTCTCTCTCTCTCTCTCTCTCTCTCTCTCTCTCTCTCTCTCTCTCTCTCTCTCTCTCTCTCTCTCTCTCTCTCTCTCAAGTTTTCCTTCGCATGAATTTGAGGATAGATACTCACACAACTTCTCTCTCTCTCTCTCTCTCTCTCTCTCTCCCTCTCTCTCTCTCTCTCTCTCTCTCTCTCTCTCTCTCTCTCTCTTTATCAAAAATGTTAGGTCCCAATAACATCAAGTTTAGATTGCACACGCAACCTGCTTTTGTCTATATCAAGTTTTACGACCCAAGAATAACAAGTTTAGATAACATAAGTCGACTCTCTCTCTCTCTCTCTCTCTCTCTCTCTCTCTCTCTCTCTCTCTCTCTCTCTCTCTCTCTCTCTCTCTCTCTCTCTCTCTCCCTCAACCTCTGACGCTTTGAATTTATGTCAAGAATTTACTTTATCACTAAAGCCAAAAATGTTTGAACATCATTAATTGGAATTAAACAAAAGGATTACCAATGAGTTATTTATATTTTAAAATTCATGAGAGAAAATGCCCCGGGAAGCAGTTATTGCATTTAAATAGAGATTTGGGGTGAGTAATAACTAATATTTTGGGGAGCAAACAGTTTTCCATTTTATATAAAAACTAGTACAAAATACTTATGCTTTTCCAATTCGAGACTCTCTCCGTGTGCCTTATGGAAGCTAGAGTAATGACATATAAGGATAAATGGGGAAAGTGTCCCTGTAAGAGGGTGGTGTACCAACCGTGTGTCACACGATCGTACATAGTTCATTATGTGTTATATTGCTTGTATCTTCGCGCTCCCCTCGCACTAATAAGATCCTGAAAAAACATGTCTGTTTTTCTCAGCGGTAACGGTGTCAATTTTAAATATGAAAATTCCTGTTGCCTTGAGCTTTTGTATATAAA
>NC_090731.1:122768148-122773148 GCF_036898095.1 Palaemon carinicauda
ATATATATATATATATATATATATATTTATATGTGGGTGTGTTTGTGTGTGTGCGCCCGTGTCTGTGTGTGAATTCAAATTAACTGGAGCCATTATCAGAATTGAAATATTTCGAATTGTAGAGGTACAAAATATTTTTTTTTTTCCTAAACGGTTGTAAAAAATTTAAGGTATCTTGCCCTAGAGTCTGTTCCTTCCTATTAGGAAAATCCAAATTGAATACAAAAGTAAAAGATTCTAAGGTTAATCTTACAACATATTTCTATTTGGACACGCTGCATTCTTTAACCTTACACATATGCCATTGTTATATCATGTATGCATGGAATTTTGGAAATCTGCACTCACGGAATTTTCAACATTACATTCCCGAAATTGTTTTTATTGTATTTCAAAACTTTACCTGAACGGTACTTGTAAACATTTTGATGCAAAGCTGCGAAAAGTTACAATGGACACTCAATATAATTTATGTGCTGCTATTAATTCAGACAGAAAATAATCAGTTTGAATATTGATACGAAGATAAACCGAATAATCATTCGGAGAGTTTCTGAAAGTAATTTCTCTATGTAAACATTTCTTAATGTATATGATATAAACTCAATGCTAATGATATTTTTTACATGAAAAGATGTTGTGAAGCTTTCATTCAAACAAATGTGTATGTCGTGACAGACGCAATGCTTAATTTTATGTAGGCGTTTTGCTTAAAACTTTTGTTGTCATCAATATTCCAAGAAATGCGTGAACCCTGGCAAGAAACCATCACACACATCGATGAGAACCACATTATTAACAAGGCCTAGAGAACCACCAAAAACCTAACCTCAGAAGACTAGCACCCACAAAGGATAGTAGCAGTCACCCCTAATGAAGAAGCCTATCAACTTCTAATCACTGGAATAGCAAACAATGAAAACAGAGAGAGGTTGTATGTAAAGAAAATGAAGCAGGATATAAAACGCATCATATCACGGGAGGATGATATATTTGAACCCTTTGCCATGAAGGAAATAAAATCAGCTATAAAGCACATGAAATCAGGGAAAGCTGCTGGTCTACATTGAATAGCGGTTGAGATGATTCTACATTTGCGAGACAAGGAGAGGACTCGGCTTCCTGCACTTTTCCAAAAATTTGCAATAGCATAGCGAATCCCGAGGGTATGGTGAAGAGCAAGATTATTATCATTATTAACTGCTAAGCTACAAACCTAGTTGGAAAAGCAGGATGCTTCACATAGGGGACCCCAACAGTGAACATAGCCCAGTGAGAAAGGAAATAAGGGAAAATAAAATATTTTAAGAAGAGCAACAACATTAAAATAAATATTTCCTAAATAAATTATACAGATATTAACGTAACAAGAGGAAGGGAAATAAGATAGAATAGTGTGCCCGAGTGTACCCTTAAGCGAGAGAACTCTAACCTAAGACAGTGGAAGACCAAGATACAGAGGCTATGACACTACCCAAGACTAGAGAACAATGGTTTGATTTTGGAGTGACCTTCTCCTAGAGGAGCTGCTTACCATAGCCAATGAGTTTCTTCTACCCTTACCAAGAGGAAAGTAGCAACTGAACAATTATAGGGCAGTAGTTAACCCATTGGGTGAAAAAGAATGGTTTGGTAATCTCAGTGTTGTCAGGTGTATGAGGACAGAGGAGAATTTGTAAAGAATAGGGAAAGAACCGGAACCAGATAGAGGGATTCAATATAATCTCTGTGACCAGTCAAAGGACCCCATAAATCACTAGCGGTAGTATCTCAATGGGTGGCTGGTGTCCTGGACAACCTACAAACTAGCTTTCATGAAGCCTGGTAAGGATACAAGCTTACCGAGGAGCAACTCACACCAGTCCAAGAAGACTTTCAACCTGGACGATCATGATCTATTCAGGTTTTGAGCCTAACCCAATTTATAAAGGATTACTTCGAGACCAAGCAAATTACAGGCGGTCTGTTTATCGAACTCACAGTAACCCCAAATAATCCAAAGCCATTGTATTAATCATCGGATCACTTTTAGAAAATAAATCTTTTTATGTAGAAATGAATGGAAAGAAAAGTAGGTGGAGGAGTCCGACAAAATAATGGTGTACCGCAGGAATAAGTACGTGCCATACTTTCTTATAACATCTACACAAATGACTTACCACATCTCCGGGACATCCGAAAGTTTATATATGCAGACGATCTCTCCATTGCAACACAGTCACGGACCTTCAAAAATATCGAAGGAAGACTAACAAGAGCATTATCATCTCTCGCAAAACTATATATAAAAAAAATCATCTTAGGGCAAACTCCATAAAAACTGAGGAATGCTCAGTTCCTATTAACATCTATCAGGAACACAGAAAATAGCTATTAGAATGGGAGAATGAAGAACTGAAAAACTATCCACTTCCATTCTATCTTGGTGACACTCTTGATAGAACATGAACTTTCAAGGAGCTTTTTAACAAGCTCATGGAATAAATGGCCACCAGAAATAACCTCCTGAACAAAAGAGCACCCACTAAATTGGAGCTAATGCAAAAACTTTAAAGCAAGCAGCCTTGGCATTGAAGTTATTCTACTGCAGAGTATTGAGCTCTTGTAATGGAAAGAGGAAGCTATGCCAAAATAGTGGATATTGAGCTAAATAAAGCTGCCAACTAATCATTGGTAAACTGAGAGCAAACACCTATCAGTTTTGTACAGACTAGACAGCATCACACAACACAGTATCCATAGAAATGCCATGGCCTGAGAGAATAAGATAGAAAAATAAAAAAAAACCATCCCAGCACCCACTCTAAAATCATCTCTATCAAGAAGACATCTGAAAAAACGATCCCATTGTCAAATATTTTATATACTTATATATATATATATATATATATATATATATATATATATATATATATATATATATATATATATATATATATATATATATATATATATATATATATTTATATATATATATATATATATATATATATATATATATATATATATATATTTATATATATATATATATATTAACATATATATATATATATATATATATATATATATATATATATATATATATATATATATATATATATATATGTGTGTGTGTGTGTGTGTGTGTGTGTGTGTGATATATATATATATATATATATATATATATATATATATATATATATATATATATATATATATATATATATATACATATATATATATATATATATATATATATATATATATATATATATATATATATATATATATACAAATATATATGTATATATATACACATATATATATATATAAATATATATGTATATATATATATATATATATATATATATATATATATATATATATATATATATATATATATATATATATGTATATATATATATATATATATATATATATATATATATATATATATATATATATATATACAGTATATATATATAGTTATATAGATATATATATATATATATATATATATATATATATATATATATATATATATATATATTTATATACTGTATATATATGTTACGGTCATTTTGAGGAATTGGACATTTTGCAAACTACCCGGTCATTTTGGAAAATGACCAAAATATCTGCCAGTATGCAAAATGCCCAAATAATTGTGGTCATTTTGGAAAATGACCAGAAGTTTGGTCATTTTGCAAAATGACTATTAGTATCGTTGGTCATTTTGTAAAGTTATCCCAATAGCTGCTGGTCATTATGCAAAAATAAACAAATAGTAACTTAAAATTGATTAGGAAAAGTCTAAGTATTAATAAAGGCGTGTGTTTTATTATTCAACATTAAAAACTTACATTACACATTACAAGTTGACTGTAGTGTGTGTTAGGGTGTCAGTTAGTTCCTACGGAGGTTCGGCCGAGGACGGAAATTTTCGTGCTCCTCTCATCACTTATTTGTTGCAAGTATATTGTACACTGAAAAGCTTCACAATGGAAAGTATGAAAAGTATTTTCCAAACAAAACTTCAAGAGTCTGAAGAAAAGAAAGCTACAAATAGTTCAAGTTTATTTTCCCGGGAAGAATACGAATGAGTAATTAGTCGCCTGAATGAACTTAAACAATCTAATCCTACGAAGACTAAGCAGGATTATCGTTTGTTACAAAAATATGAAATACTGGAGGTCTCAACTGAAGGTACCACCGTGCAAAAGTTGCAGAAGAAAGGAACTCAGCTGCGATTCGTTTGTGTTTGATTTACTTCTAGCTATTCATCGCACAATTGGCCACGGAGGAAGAACTAGTATGTGTAAGGCAACCAAAGAAAAATATGCAAACATTTCACGTGATCAGATAACACTGTTCTTGCAGTATTGTGAGGAATGTCAACTAAAGAAAAGAAGTGTGCGGAAGTGTATGGTTGTCAAGCCAATCGTCTCGATTCAGTGGCAGAAAAACACGCGCTTCCATTCTGGAATTGGCAGGACACATTATGAAGCCATGTACAGAGAAAAGGCTCATCTTGGTATTTCTGCTATCAACATTCCAGAAGAAATAATGGAAGGCACGGAGACAGAGGAGCAGCTTGCAGAAGCACTTTGTTTAGTTAATGAAGAAGATAAAAATGTAGAACAGGGGAGAAGTGCTGAAAGTTGTGCCATAAATTGCAACTCGTGTGGTCAAAACATTCCATGTGTTCAACTGTAAATGACAATGTTGATGATCCTGTGCTCTGTTGCCTATGCAATAGAAATCCTAGCATTCAGGCTGAACGAAGGGAATCGAAAATACAACAAGAGAAGCAAGCTAAAAAAATGAAGGATAAATCAGTACAGTGTTCAAAGCCAGCCCTTGCAGGGGATACTGTCATGGTTCCTATTCCACTTGTTGACCGTGGACGAGCGGAGTTTGCGAATGCAAAGGCAATTATAACTGACACAATAGATGGCGGAACTTACAAACTAGGGACAAAACATAAACAGGTGTACAGTCGGAATCAGTTCACTATATGT
>NC_090731.1:122780648-122783148 GCF_036898095.1 Palaemon carinicauda
AAAGGTTTGATATGTTACACATTGTTTTTTTAACACAACAAAATGACCAATTATTTTCGGAAAGGAACTTCTGCCATTTGAGTTCCTCTGGAGAAAAAGTAAACCAATCGTCGTCGAAACAAATATTATATGACAGAAATTTAACTCTGAATGGCCTGTGAGATGTTATTGATTGCACAATCCTCGTCAATAAATTTACTTCTAACTTGAAATGAAACAGATTGCCATATTATGTAGATTCATCCCTTGCTATCAGGGAAGTTTTACTGGGCTGAAAGGAAAATGGATTCCAATTAGAGAAAGGTTTCATCCTTTACTATAGATTTTGATATTTTCCTTTTAACCTTTAATGGTCATATTAGAGGTTTCAGAATTATGAAAACCGGATATTGATTAGTTAGATTTATTTTATATAAATTGTATTGTATTCTTTTTCATGGTTTAATTTTCTTACATTAATTCAAGTCATAAAATGCTTCATATATTTTTATTTGCATTCAATATTTACTGTACATTAGCAAGTTCCCCTGATAACACACTAGTTCAAATGCTACAGACACTCTGCCGTTTTCCTTGTCTTATATTTTACAGAGATTAAATTATCTATTTTAACCAATGGAATTTCTGATGACATAATTCACAGTCATGATGATTGCGAAACCTTTTATTTTGCTGACATTATTTTTGCCTTTATTATTATCATTATTAGTATTAGTAGTAGTAGTAGTAGTAGTAGTAGTAGTAGTAGTAGTAGTAGTATTACAACAAAGCATAAGTATTCACAGTCATAATTACATTACAACTAGCACGATGCTTGAAATTGACTATGAATATTATTGTCCTATCTCTCTCTCTCTCTCTCTCTCTCTCTCTCTCTCTCTCTCTCTCTCTCTCTCTCTCTCTCTCTCTCTCTCTCTCGTCAGACAACACCATAAATGCGGGTCCTCTGTCAAATTGATGTTTATCACATTAGTTCCAACTGAATTTTTCTAAGCCTCCCCTCATGGCTTTAGACAACTGTCACGCCGTGTAATAGAGTATTCATCCTTTGGCATCTCATAATTGTTTCCATTTTCAATCGGTTCCAACGCTCAGAGTGACTATTACTATCCGGCGTGTCTTTGATTTGTGCCTCTTTCATAAAAAGATTAGTAACGTGTATTCTATTCAAATAAGTGCAAAATCTCTAGTGGATACCGCTGCTCCTAGAAGAAAATCTAAAAATTCCTTTCACTCTAGTTTTCTTTGAGTAGATATTATATTTCTTTTACTTTATAAGAAATTCCCATACTTGTTATGCCCCCTTTCCCCCAAGATTACCTACAATGCTTCATTTCTATTTTTATATATATTTTTTAAAAGAGATCGACCAGTTTACATTAAAAAGGTTCTCATATAAACACGTAACACAGAGAGATAACGCCTTAGCTTTTTCTGATAACATAGTAAATTATTTAGTTCCTTAATATTGTAATTCAATGTGTTTGTGTCGCTAAATTTGTAATTTTCGGGTCCCTTTACTTGTGACGACTCCAAAGTATTCTCGAAATTAACATAATAGAAAGGTATGTAGGTTTCTCACATGGGTTTAAATTCAAGTAAGAAAACTCTCAAACCCACACACAAACTAAAAGCAAATTTTACAACCAATTCTGAACTGGAACACAAAAGAAAAGGATCAATAAGATAGATTGAGATAAAACACATATATTAAGACTATTCTAGGTTATTCCGTATCTGTTAAAATAATAGGCTGGATATATAAATATCATTCAAAACTAAGAATCCTTGATTCATCAGGAATAAAGACAATAGGTTGTACGGCATTGCGCAAAAGATTACAAACTATTTTGAATTTTTAATATAACGACCAAAATAAAACTAAACATTTAACCCTCTGAATACCAAAAATTCAATTCCATGATTAAATAATGCCTAAAGAAAAATAGTTTGAAAACGTAGAACTCATAAAAAATTCCCTTGAAACGAATGGCACAGCAGTTTCTTTGTTGAAAATACACCATGCAAGTGTACTATGAACAAAGTGACTATTCCAACGTAGGTATAACCAGAAGTAAGTGCCCATTCGCATGTGAGCTCACCTCACATATAACAATTATGAGGGTCCAGGGTAGAAAACTGGGGCTTTTGAATTAGGGAAAAAAAAATTATGTTTAATGTGAACAGAAGTTTTAAATAATAGAACTCTAAAATTAAGGTGCATGTCAGAAATTGGAGAACTCTTTGTACTTGGGAATCATAAAGGTATAAAAAAAAAAAAGGATAGAGAATAGGTTTTTCTATCCCTCGGCTTATTTGAGGTGACACAATTAACTGGTTAAACACCGATATATATTAGTAACCTACGTTATTTAGTAATCTTATGGAAATCTCATATAACCATTTATTTCTATTCCAAAATGAAGAAAGAGCATTGAACACTGCGCTCATTGGCGATGGGCATTTTTTTTTTTTTTTTTTTTTTTTGGTGATGTCTTTA
>NC_090731.1:122798148-122805648 GCF_036898095.1 Palaemon carinicauda
AAAATATATATTTGGGTGGGATAGCCATGTCGTCCTAATGGAAGGTTCCTTGAAGTAGCTTCCTAGGGTATATTTGACTACAGTGATATTCCAAGAGAATTTACCTTAAGGTCTCCAGAATTCTAACTCCTGGCGCGAATATCCCAATCTTTACCTTTTAGGGATATCCCATAATATCAGAGGAAGTATTCTTGACAAGCCACATAGCTATCTTCACCCCGAATAGCGTTTACACTTCGAGGGGGGGAAAATGACAAAAACGAAGGGAGCCGTTGATAAGGTACCGTTCCTCGTTAGTGTTTTGAGTATCTAAATGACGTCATCATCGCCACCATGTTTATTCCTTGTAGCGTTAAGCAAGGTGCTAAATATACAGTACTTTTGGGAGGGGTCCTGTCAAGCCCTTTTCATGAAAAGGAGGGCGTGTCCATCAGGACGATATGTCTATCTCACCCATAAATAGATTTTTCACTTCGCTCAAAATCTGTTTTTTGGGCTCTGGCCATGTCGTCCTGATGGAAGTTTACCAGAGCATTAATGCATCTGTGTATTTCTTATTGTGCCTTAACCTCAAGACAATATTTCCTTGGTCATTCAGACCTAGAGACATTTAACGTTACCGTTATACGTCATTTCTTCTAATCGTGAAATATGTTAGTGCTTCCTGCCCCCTACAGGGAAGAGTCATACCAGACTCAGGAAAAAGCCTTGAGGTTTGCATATTTCATATGAACAAACCTGGCAACAAAACGGGTATACCGGTCTCAGTGTATACTCCATCAATCATAGTTTGTATACTCAATACGAACAAAGGTTTGCATAAGCCATTGTCACCTCCCGGACATGCATGTCAGGCTGTATGCAAGAATAGACAGATTTATATCGGTGTAGAAACAAATGTTTGTATAGGCCAGTGTAGAAACCAGGAAGAAGTTATACAGTTGTTCTCTTACTTATATGCATATAAAAAGGGGAATCATAAATAATGCTCGTACACATCTTTATTTATTTGGATTTGGGGCGAAATGAGACGCAAATGCCAATCAGTTTTTTATTGGTACTCAATGACTTTTTTTTTTTTTTTTAAATTCAACATGCATTTTCTAGTAACATACAAAATGTTTGTGAATCATAGTAAGCATAAATCATACAGGCAATTTCAGAAATACCTGTTTCATCAGAAAGGGAAACGATTATAATGCCACTAGATTGAAAATTTCATAAATTTTCTAATATACATTTCTGTAATTAGCTGTTTTTTCACGCTTGTGTAAAAAACACATGACACATATGTTAACTCTTTATGCAATTTTTTCACCTTTAGTATCTGGAACAGTCCATAGTGTCACCTTGGCGACACTTCACTTTACGTGTTGTGCCGTAAAGTGTCAACACGCACACCCTGCACATAACAGTCCCAATTAATTCACTGTTCCTAGCAACATTAAGCGACAGGTTTTAGAATACTACCTACCACCACCACAAATCTTTTAATCTTTTGCACTTGCTTCGCTTAGTGCTTGAATAACACTCTGGATGACTTCCATCCAGTAGGCCTATACGAGCGAAGACGTTCAAAATCCATGTACTGGAAAAAATTCAGAGACGAAGCAATTTTTCTCGGATCGTGACCTGCGGGGTGTACTGTCTGGATCCACTCTGCGAATGAAGTAGGTGATCTTCACCCTTAGTTGTTTTAGAGACTAATTTGAGCCTGATATTTCTCCTTTAAAGAACTGTCCTTCCACAAAGTCTGAAGGTTCTATGAAGATAGACCTTTCGGCACTCTACTGGACACAGAGAGACATCTTCCTTCAGAGGGCAGATTCTCCAGGGACCCCAACTTTTGGTAAGTAGCTCGTTTTTAGTGAGAAACGTTGGGTCAGGAAAAAGATTCAGTTCTCCCCCTTATATGAACTGAATATGGCCCTCATCTCTAGAAAGGGCCACTATTTCACCACTCTGGCCCTCGAGGCTAGAGCAATTAAGAATATAACTTTTTGGGTCAAATCTTTCAAAGGGCAGTTCTCATTGTCCATTGTTGAGGCAAAGTGAAGAACCTTATCCAAGGACCATGAGATGGGCCTCGGTGGTGCTGCAGGCCTAAGCTTAGCACAAGCCTTGGGAATCATGTTAAAGATTTCGTTAGAGAAGTCTACTTGGAAGGCGTACAGTAAAGGTCTAGCCAAGGGTGATTTACACGTTGTGATCGTATTGGCTGCTAAACCTTGTTCATGCAAATGAATAAAGAAGGATAAACAGAAATCTGTTGAGATATCCTTTTGTTTCTTTGCCTTGACAAACGCAACCGATTTTTTCCAAGACAACACATTGTCTTCTAATATATTAAGACTTATATTCTTCTAAAAAGTCTATACTGTCTCTTGAAATCCCAAACCTTTTCTTAAGTGCTAAAGAGAGAAACTCATGAGATGAAGGGTTCGGGTTTTCTGTGATGAAGCAAAGACAGTCGACTTCTGTACTTGTTGAGTCAGAACTGGGTCCGGCAACGGGACCAGCCTCAGCCACAATTCCAATACTAGAGTGAACCAGACGCTCATTGGCCACTTGTGAGCCACTATGGCTGCCGTTCCCTGAAAGGATCTCAGCTTGTTGAGGACTTCGAAAGAAGGTTGGATGGAGGGAACAGGTAATTCCTGGTTCATCTGTTCCAATCGAGGGACATGGAGTCCACTGCTCCTGATAGAGGGTCCTCGTATGGGGCCACGTAACAAGGTAGTTTCTTGTTGTCGCTCATCGCGAAGATATCGATCTGCAGTTCTGGGACTTGATGATATATATATATATGAAGGAGAATGATCCTGCATCTAGGGACCACTCTGACTCTATTGGCGTGAACCTGGATAGAGCGTCTGCCGTCACATTGCGGAACCCTTGAAGGTGAACTGCTTATAAGTGCCATCTCTTCTTTTCCGCCAAATAGAAGATGGCCAACATCACTTGGTTAATTTGGGGCGATCTTGAACCTTGACGATTCAGACATCTCATTATTACCTTGCTGTCCAGGACCAGATTTATGTCCGTTGGTGAGAGCGAGAGTGACCTCCCCAGCCTTCCTTTGATGCGTCTGTGTGGATGATGGCTGAAGGTGGAGGTGGTTGTGAGGGTACCGATTTCTTCAGGTACTTGGCCTCCGACCACGGCTTGAAAAGTGATCGTAGTCGAGTCGGTATTGGTCTTCTTAGATCTCTTCGAGTGTTTGATGCGTATCTTCTCCAGACTCCTGTTGCATCCTTTAATTATGCTCTTAGCACCGGGTCTGTCAATGATGCAAACTGAAGGAAGCCCAGCACTCTCTCCGGTTGTTGTCTTAATATCAGACCGAATTTCAGAAGTCTTTTGACAGATCCCGCTATCTCTCTCCTCTTCTTTGACGGAAGGGAGAGACGGTGTGACTGTAATTTCCAATGCATTCCAAGCCATTGAAACTTTTGAGCTGGGGATAGTCGAGACTTTTTGCTGTTGATATTGAATCCCAGATGTTCTAGGAACTAGATCACTTGCTTGGAGGCTTGCATACATTCCATCTCGGATGCTGCCCACACCAGCCAATTGTCCAGATAGGCTACTACCTGGGCACCTTTTAGGCGTAGTTGATGAACGACTGCATTTGCAAGCTTCGTGAAGATCCTTGGGGCTATATTTAGCCCGAAGGGCATGGCTCTGAAGACGTATTTCTCCTTCTGTAGCCTGAATCCTAGGTAGGAGGTAAATTGACAATTGATTGGAATATGCCAATAGGCATTTGCCATGTCTATGGAGGCTGTGTATGCCATCTTGGGCAACAGGGTCCTTATGTGTTGAAGGGTTAACATCCTGAACTTGTGATTTACTATGAACTTGTTGAGTGGCGACAAGTCCAGAATGACTCTGAGTTTATCTGAGTCCTTCTTGGAAACACAAAACAGCCTTTCCGGAAATTTGATGGACTTTGCCCTCTTTATTACTCTCTTGCTCAAGAATTCTCGGATGTATTCTTCCAGAACGGGGGTGGAGTGTGGAAGAATTGAGGGAATGATGGTGGAGCTGTGTTCCAGCTCCAACCTAGTCCATTCTTGATCAGGCTGTGGGCCCAGGGATCGAAGGTCTAGCGATCCCGAAATGAGTGTAGTATTCCTCTCATTTCTGTTGTTGACCGGAGGACTTTCTTCGTTGACCGCGTCCTCCCCTATTTCCTCTTCCTATTGAGGGGTGTCTAGAGGAACCTCTAAATGTTCCTCTACATTTCACCCGAAAGGTAGTGGACTGTCTCTCAAAAGCTGGAGTAAAGGCTGGTGACTGTGTCACCACCTGCTCAGATACCAACTGGTAAGTGGGTTGAGGTTGTGCCACCATCTGGGGCTCCGCGGTCATGGAAAGTTGTTATTGCTTTTGCTGTTGTCTAGCCAGGCGAGAGGGCAACCTTGGCCTCTTTGTCTTCCATTTCGGTTGGGAACCCTCATCCGGGGAAGACTTCCTTTTTAGTGACAAGCCCCACTTCTGGAGAAGGTTCCTATTCTCCGTGGCAGCCTTGTTGAATATTTCCTTGACCACTTCACTCGGGAAGAGCTCCTTTCCCCAGATGTTGGAAGCTATTACCATCCTGTAAGCAAGGGAAAGGCAGGTATCTTATTGAAGAGATTATCCAAAAAATATTATAATAAAAGTGGCTTGATAATGAAGATGTCCAAATATTATTAAATGCATTTTATCGAAATTCAAGATGACTAATAGGCTAATATTATTCTATCAAAGAATCAGCTAAATTGTGTTTTTAATTCGGCTAGAAAATCCATATTGCACTAACCATAACTGGTAATCATATATCATATATTCAAGTTTTTATTCGATATTTGCCAGAGGTAAGACTTGCAGTAAGACTCGATATACCTGGTTTTCAATGTGTATTTTATCTTATGAATTTCTCCACTCCATAAAAAAAAAAATAAATAAATAAATGTAACAAGCAGCTATCCTACACACTTTAACCTACAATGATGCTCTGCAACAGTGTACTAATCGTTCTTTTTTGGTTTACACAATAAAACATTAATGAGCAACTGAAGCGCAATTTTCCTCTGTTACTTATATTGATGTAAAGGTAGGTCTGTTAGGTAATATATTAATAATATTCAATCTCCAAGATACTGTTCATATTAGCCCTAGATATGGCCAATTTGTATGAACAGAATTGCAGACACTTTTAACATTTCTGTTTTGGAAGTTTTTTTTTTATTAATATATACTTTCGTTTACGTACACAAGACCGATATATGTAGATTTAATTTACATTGATCTTGGGATTAGAATGCAAGTCTTGTTCATCTATAGGCTATATCAACTAAATAGTGAAAATCGTGTGAATCTCATTATCGTTTACTCACTCAAGAAAGTTCTCAATTTTGAAAATAAAGGTAAATGTTTTTCTTTACACAAAATTCTGTTTTGATAATGCCAGGAACGTGAAGCTGTCTCACACCACTGATCAAGTGCTTCCCCAACCCTGTGAAAGATGAATATATTGTTCCTTCCACATGCTAAACTAGAAACTTTAAGAGGGACAATCGTCAAGATGAATAAGACAACTATATCTCCAATAGAAATATCCCAAGTTCCCTGTTTTTGAATAATCTAAACTATACAAAGAATAGAAATTCAAAACCTACATTATACACCAATACCCAATTTCTGTTAAGTATCTCGATGTCTGCAAAGTCTGATTTAATTTATTGACAAATATTTTGGAATAAGACCGGGCATTATTATTGGTTCGGATTAACCTTAAGTAGCAAATACTTGATTATTATTAAAGGTATTTTTTAATACCTTATGAAATTAGACGTAGACTTATTTTTTTATATGACTGTATAATTCCATTATTATTTTACCTTCATTTCGATTGATTCATAAATGATGGATTATATTACGATATATACTAAATATCGATTTTGAAATGCTCTTGGATTATTCTAAATCGAGGGATTTGACTATTGTATGTATCTATTCTGAATATATAGATGTTTCTATAGTTTTCACATTTTGTAAAGTCTTATTAGTGCAACCATTGCAGGTGTTTAGTACTGCCATTGAACAGCACAATCTATTAGACAGAATAAAAGTAATTTTTATTCATATTTCATTTAGTGGATTTTAAGATAGTGGCACAAGATTATCATTGCATTAATTATGAGACATTTCCTTAAAAAGGAATTCATTATTTCTTTTTCTAATTTATACCACTATAGATAGCAATCATATCCACGCAAGTAGTTACATATCTCATTACCAAGTACTATGTAATTAAGGCTAATGATTACAACTAGTAATTTGAAGATGGTGAACTTGCTGAACCAGGTTTGTGCAACATATGATTATGTAATTTTGCTATTATTGATAATAATTAAAAAGGATTATAATTAATACAATTGATCATCTAACAATAGACCAAAAACTGCCTAGCATTATATACAAATGTATTTGATTTAGTGAGGAATGAAAAACAGTTATTAACGTATAGACAATAAACGCTCTATTCAAATATAGATAGTGGGGAGGCAAAATGGAAGAGAATCCAAAAATCCTCGGCTTTGGCGTAACTTATCTTTATTGCTATAATATAGCAGGTCAAAAAGGTTGTACGTTATCGACGTCTTCAGTTATGATCTTTTACGATGTCAAATTTTACGATCCAGAACAGTAATAGAAAGTTTAGACTAAACTTCTCTCTCTCTCTCTCTCTCTCTCTCTCTCTCTCTCTCTCTCTCTCTCTCTCCTCTCTCTCTCTCTCTCTCTCTTATTACCGTCGTAAGAAATTAAGGTTAGGTAAATCAGGCAACACCCCCCCCCCCTCTCTCTCTCTCTCTCTCTCTCTCTCTCTCTCTCTCTCTCTCTCTCTCTCTCTCTCAAATTTTCTTTCGCAAGAATTTAAGGTTACACAGTCATGCAACTTCTCTCTCTCTCTCTCTCTCTCTCTCTCTCCTCTCTCTCTCTCTCTCTCTCTCTCTCTCCCTCTCTCTCTCTCTCTCTGAAGTTTTCCTTCGCATGAATTTGAGGATAGATACTCACACAACTTCTCTCTCTCTCTCTCTCTCCTCTCTCTCTCTCGTCTCTCTCTCTCTCTCTCTCTCTCTCTCTCTCTCTCTATCAAAAATGTTAGGTCCCAATAACATCAAGTTTAGATTGCACACGCAACTTGCTTTTGTCTATATTAAGAATCACGACCCAAGAATAACAAGTTTAGATAACATAAGTCGACTCTCTCTCTCTCTCTCTCTCTCTCTCTCCTCTCTCTCTCTCTCTCTCTCTCTCTCTCTCTCTCTCTCTCTTAAATTTAATAACGCAAGTATAAAAAGATTTTATATCGTGTAAACTCCCCTCCCCCTTCTCTCTCTCTCTCTCTCTCTCTCTCTCTCTCTCTCTCTCTCTCTCTCTCTCTCTCTCTCTCTCCTCTCTCTCTCTCTCTCTCTCTCTTACCCTTAACCTCTGACGTTTTGAATCTAC
>NC_090731.1:122815648-122816664 GCF_036898095.1 Palaemon carinicauda
TCAGGGAAAATTGCTGGTCTACATTGAATAGCGGTTGAGATGATTCTACATTTGCGAGAAAAGGAGAGGACTCGGCTTCCTGCACTTTTCAATAAATTTGCAATAACATACAGAGTCCCGAGGGTATGTTGAAGAGCAAGATTATTATCATTATTAACTGCTAAGCTACAAACCTAGTTGGAAAAGCAGGATGCTTTACATAGGGGACCCCAACAGTGAAAATAGCCCATTGAGGAAAGGAAACAAGGGAAAATAAAATATAGGGAATTTCTTTAAAAGAATTACTGTAAGGTAGTACAAGTAAATTTTGTGTATTGTAGTTTTTTCTGTTATCATTACTGAAAAAAGTCTTTTTTGCTATTCTTGTTGCATCATCTAACACATTTTTCAGGGTACTTCATTTTTTTACCTATTGCTCTAATCTCATTTATTTCATCATCAATATATTCAGGGCATATATATATATATATATATATATATATATATATATATATATATATATATATATATATATATATATATATATATATATATATATATATATATATATATATATATATATATATATATATATATATATATATATAAAAACTTTAACCACTTACTGTACAATGGAATGTATTGTGAATAATTAACGTCACATCATCATCAGCCGTAGCTAACCCACTGCAGTTCAAAGGTCTTAGATATGACATTATACTATATACTGAAGCATTTGTCACCTTCAGTTCTCTCCCCTAATTTTTTCCTACTCTAAATTAATACTTCAAAACTCTGACAGACCATGATTCATAATTTCTTTTCAAAAGGTGCTCAGAGATTAGAAATCCCATATACGCAGGTTCATTTGTTGAAATGCAGCCGTGAAGAGTGAAATGTTTAAAAATCTCCTTTTCCTAAGAAAATGATAAAGTTGATTCAATACAACTATACTTAATTTGGAGTATCACCACTATTCTTTTTTTTCCTTCATCCGAAAATTGATTTATTAAACAATAGCTATCGTCCCGTTTCTC
>NC_090731.1:122817164-122822164 GCF_036898095.1 Palaemon carinicauda
TATGGCATTTCTCCCATGCTTCTTTCCTGTTCTGATATGATGTTCTTTTCTTCATTTCCAGGAATTCTGCCATTAAAAAATCCAACCTTTTTATTATATTTGCTCTTTCGCCTTCATATTTGTTTTTGTGTGTATACCTGCAATTATCAGCATATCTGCACCAATCCCTGGCTTTATAGATGCATTCTTTTTAGTTGGGCCCTAATTGTGCATATTTAGGTTGAAAGGCCTCATATCTTGTGGCCTTTTATGCATAGTGCGGTATATATTCAGCATGTTTTTTTTTCTTTTTTTTTTGTTTCATTATTGCTTTTTTTTTTTTTTTTTTTTTTTTTTTTTTTTTGAGTTTTCTGACTTTCATTCACGGTTGCAGGATGCATATATCGACATTTGTTGTTGAATTTCCATCCTTTTCCTTCTTTCAGGTTTTTGTATATTTTTGGATGGAGATCTCTGCATTCGTCTCCACACTCGTCTAAATACGCACATTTACCATATATTTCATAATTATAGCACATCTTTGGATGCTTGTAGTAGCATCTTTCACCAAATCTGCAAGTCCTTCTTTTCAGTGAATTACAGACTATATCTTTCTTTTCTTTTTTCTTGTTCTTGCTCTCCCCTAAAAGTATGTAGGTCTGGGTAGGGTCTCTTGGGTCTATTATTTGTTTCCATAGGATATTCTATTTCTATGTAAGTATGTTGTTGAATGGCATCATATGTTGTATCAATGATTTCCTCTGCATCCTTACACATATCCTGTTCTTTTTTCTCGTCTTCTTCTTCTTCTTCTTCTTCTTCTTCTTCTTCTTCTTCTTCTTCTTCTTCTTCTTCTTCTTCCAGTTCATATGTTGTATCAATGATTTCCTCTGCATCCTTACATATATCCTGTTCATTTTTCTCTTCTTCTTCTTCTTCTTCTTCTTCTTCTTCTTCTTCTTCTTCTTCTTCTTCTTCTTCTTCTTCCAGTTCATATGTTGTATCAATGATTTCCTCTGCATCCTTACATATATCCTGTTAATTTTTCTCTTCTTCTTCTTCTTCTTCTTCTTCTTCTTCTTCTTCTTCTTCTTCTTCTTCTTCTTCTTCTTCTTCTTCCACTATTTGCAGATTCAGTCTCGACTTAATTATATTGTCTATCCATACTAAGCAAGTTGAGCAGAATACCTTTGTGTCTTTGGTGCGTATTTTGTTGCACTTCAGAGGAATTAGGATGTGTGGGTACATGGCATACATCACATTTCCTTAATAATTGTTGCGGGTTAAGAATACTGTACCACATCTTACATGTATTGCACCATTTTGTCATTCTTTTTCCCAACACATCATTCAGCACATTCACCATATTGGACTTTTTATTGTTCTTGAATGGAATTTGCTGATTGATGTAAACTTTCTTCATAAGTCTCTTTATCACCTGGATCTTCTTTGGAATTTCTTCTATATTTTTGATGATGTTTTCCGCAGAGTTGCTCCAGATTGGTGGATCATATTGTTTCAATATATTTTAGAATATTTTTCCGTCACACTGGTTGAAGCTATTTGTGACCTCTGTTACCAGTATATCTAGTTCTTGTTGTGACAACTCATGGCATTTACTCCTGCTCTTGCTGATTGCAGCAAAATCCCCCTAAGCCTTGTTTGTGTTAGAGGCTGCCATCTTGTTAAGATTTTTAGTATTTCACAAGATAACTATCCTATGCCGACGTTTTATCCCACTCTTCCGATCTCAAACTAATCACCGACTATTCACGAAAACTTTTATCTATATTGCTCTCGATAGCCATTTGTTATTCGCGTTAAATCATCTGATTTTTTCGGATCACAAAATGAGACTCACTAGCATACAGTAACACTCACTCAGAGAGAGAGAGAGAAGTTGCGTGAGTATCTAACCTTAAATTCATGCAAAGGAAAACGAGAGAGAGAGAGAGAGAGAGAGAGAGAGAGAGAGAGAGAGAGGTTGCCTGAGCAACCTAACCTTGATTTCTTGCAACGGTAAACTTGAGAGAGAGAGAGAGAGAGAGAGAGAGAGAGAGAGAGAGAGAGAAGTTTAGTCTAATCTTTCCATTACTGTTCTGGATCGTAAAATCTGACATTGTAAAAGATCATAACTTAAGACTTCGATAACGTACAGCCTTTTCGACCTTCTATATAATAGCAATAAAGATAAGTTACGTCATAGCCAGGATTTTTGGATTCTCTTCCATTTTGCCTCCCCACTTCCTATATTTGAATAGAGCGTTTATTGTTTTTACGGTAATACCTGTGTTTCATTCCTCACTAAATCAAATATATTCTTGTATAATGCTAGGCATTTTTTTGGTCTAATGTTAGATGATCAATTCTATTAATTTATATATCTTTTTATTATTATAAATAATAGCATAATTACATAATCATATGTTGCATAAACCTGACTCAGTCAGTTCCCCATCTTCAAATTAATAGCTGTAATCATTAGCCTTTACTTATATAGTCATTGGCAATGAGATACCTAACGACTTGCGTGGATATGATTGCTATTTATAGAGGTGCAAATTACAAAAAGAAATAATGAATCATCTTTAAGAAAATATGTCATAATTAAAAAAATGATAATCTTGTGCTGCTATCTTAAAATCCACTAGATGAAATATGAATAAAAATAACTTTTATTCTGTCTAGTAGATTTTGTTGTTCAATGGCAGTACTAAACACCTGCAATGGTTGCACTAATTAGACATCCATCAAATGAGAAAAAATGTAGCATTATATTCACATAACACTTTACAAAATGTGAAATCTATAGAAACATCTATGTATTCAGAATGAATGCACACAGTAGTCAAATCCCTCGATTTAGAATAATCCAAGAGCATATCAAAATCGATATATAATAATATATCGTAATATAATCCATCATTTTTTAATCAATCGAAATGAAGGACATAAAATATTACAAAATAAATTTAATAATAATTAAATATCTGCTACATAAGGCAAATCCAAACAAATAATAATGCCAGGTCTTATTCCAAAATATATGTCAATAAATTAAATCAGACTTTGCAAACACCGAGACAACTTAACAGAAATTGATCATGGGTGTATAATGTAGGTTTCGAATTTTTTATCTTTGAATCGTTTAGATTATTCAAAAACATGGAACTTGGGATATTTCTATTGGATATATAGTTGTCTTATTCATCTTGACGATTGTCCCTCTTAAAGTTTCTAGTTCAGCATGCGGACGGAACAACATATCCATCTTTCACAGGGTTAGGGAAGCACTTGATCAGTGGTGTGAGACAGCTTCACGTTCCTGGCATTATCAAAACAGAATTTTTTGAGAAGAAAAACTTTTTCCTTTATTTTCAAACTTGTGAACTTTCTGGAGTGAATAAACAATAATGGATCTCACACTATTTTCACTATTTTAGTTGATATAGCCTATATAGACTTGCCATCTAATCCCAGGAACAATGTGAAATAAATCTACACATATCAGTCTTGTATACGTAAACGAAAGTATATGTTAATATAAAAAACGTTCAAAACACAAATGTTAAAAACTATGTCTGTATTATTGTTCATACAAATTGGCCATATCTAGGGCTAATATGAGCAGTATCTGGGAGATCAAATTTTAATCATGTATTACCAAATCGACCTATCTTTAAATCTATATAAGTATCAGAGGAAAATTACGCTTGAGTTGGTCATTAGTGTTTTATTATGTAAACCAAAAAAGAACGATTAGTATACTGTTGCAGATCATCATTGTAGGTTAAAGTGTGTAGGAAAGCTGCTTGTTACATTGACTTATTGGTTTTTTTTTTTTTTTTTTTTTTTTTTTTTTTTTTTGTTATGAAGTGGAGAAATTCATAAGATAAAGCACACATTGAAAACCAGGTATATCGAGTCTGACAAAGATTTACCTCTGGCAAACGTAGAATAAAAACTTGAATACATGGCATATGATTACTAGTTATGGTTAGTGCAATATGGAATTTCTAGCCGAATTGAAAACACAATTTAGCTGATCCTATTAGTCAGCTTGACTCTCGTTAAAATAAATTTAATAATGTTTTCACGTCATCTTTATCAAACCACTTTTATTATAATATTTTTTTGGATAATCTCTTCAATAAGATACCTGCCTTTCCCTGGCTTACGGGATTCGGGCTTCTTGCTTAGTTACTTATCTTCCATTACAGAAAACATTGAATCCGGTCCCATATGCAAAACTATTCTAGCTTTACATTCAGTTATCACTACTTTCTAGTGTTTGAGACAATCACATTATATACTTTTAAGCGGCCCAAAGCTCCGACAG
Organism: Palaemon carinicauda; assembly: GCF_036898095.1. Taxonomy (NCBI): domain Eukaryota; kingdom Metazoa; phylum Arthropoda; class Malacostraca; order Decapoda; family Palaemonidae; genus Palaemon; species Palaemon carinicauda. The sequence goes on from NC_090731.1 coordinate 122,821,483, forward strand.
TAATCTTGAATTTTTAAATTTTTTCCACTGGTTATTTGTAGTCGAAGGTCAGAGATTATTAATTACAAAATTATGATTGAACTGCAAAAGGTTTTGTAAAATGAGATACATTTTATTTTAATACATATAAAATGCAGCCGATCTATCAATTCTAAATACGGGAACAAACACTATTTAACGCTATTTATATCCTTCAGTTTCGATTGGTATACTTGAAGTATATCTAGTAAATAAGCCGATTATTCTTATGATTAATTTCCTGTGAATTTGAATGACGCATTTTAAGATATCTGTTGCATCGCAAGTTCTTAACTTTTTTTTAATCTAGTGTTTAAAAAGTAAAATATCAATCTTCCTACACGACTCCTTTTCCTCTTCTCTTTTCATTTTGTTCTCTTTATATCTGTAGTAATTTCCACCTAATCCTTCGACTTGACCTAAACCTGGCTCGTTTTCCTTCAAGAGTATCCGGTTCGCCTGTCTCATTTCAATTCATTCTCAAATCGTTTCCTTATACCGTAAAAGGTTTGTTGACCGAAAAAGGGAAATGCCATCTAATTCAGTCCTTGCATTCCATTTGTATTATTTTCCCTTACTTATTTTTTCAACGATTACTCAGAGCAACATAACTGAATTCTCTATGCGAGAAGTGCTGCAGATACTGTTCTAAGAAATTCTATCA
>NC_090731.1:122827164-122829664 GCF_036898095.1 Palaemon carinicauda
ATGTGTGTTTTGTGTTGTCAATGGTACCAGTAGATTGGGTTTGTGCATGTATTGTACCACTATATAAGGGTAAGGGAGATGTGCATGAGTGTTGTAATTCAAGAGGTATTAGTTTGTTGAGTGTAGTTGGAAAAGTGTATGGTAGAGTATTGATTAATAGGATTAAGGATAAAACAGAGAATGCAATCTTGGAAATACAGGGTGGTTTTAGAAGAGGTAGGGGTTGTATGAATCAGATTTTTACAGTTAGGCAGATATGCGAGAAATATTTAGCAAAAGGTAAGGAGGTGTATGTTGCGTTTATGGATCTGGAGAAAGCATATGATAGAGTTGATAGGGAAGCAATGTGGAATGTGATGAGGTTATATGGGGTTGGTGGAAGGTTGTTGCAAGCAGTGAAAAGTTTCTACAAAGGTAGGAAAGCATGTGTTAGAATAGGAAATGAAGTGAGTGATTGGTTTCCGGTGAGAGTGGGGCTGAGACAGGGATGTGTGATGTCGCCGTGGTTGTTTAACTTGTATGTTGATGGAGTGGTGAGAGAGGTGAATGCTCGAGTGCTTGGACGAGGATTAAAACTGGTAGGCAAGAATGACCATGAATGGGAGGTAAATCAGTTGTTGTTTGCGGATGATACTGTACTGGTAGCAGACACAGAAGAGAAGCTTGACCGACTAGTGACAGAATTTGGAAGGGTGTGTGAGAGAAGGAAGTTGAGAGTTAATGTGGGTAAGAGTAAGGTTATGAGATGTACGAGAAGGGAAGGTGGTGCAAGGTTGAATGTCATGTTGAATGGAGAGTTACTTGAGGAGGTGGATCAGTTTAAGTACTTGGGGTCTGTTGTTGCAGCAAATGGTGGAGTGGAAGCAGATGTACGTCAGAGAGTGAATGAAGGTTGCAAAGTGTTGGGGGCAGTTAAGGGAGTAGTAAAAAATAGAGGGTTGGGCATGAATGTAAAGAGAGTTCTATATGAGAAAGTGATTGTACCAACTGTGATGTATGGATCGGAGTTGTGGGGAATGAAAGTGACGGAGAGACAGAAATTGAATGTGTTTGAGATGAAGTGTCTAAGGAGTATGGCTGGTGTATCTCGAGTAGATAGGGTTAGGATCGAAGTGGTGAGGGAGAGAACGGGTGTAAGAAATGAGTTAGCGGCTAGAGTGGATATGAATGTGTTGAGGTGGTTTGGCCATGTTGAGAGAATGGAAAATGGTTGTCTGCTAAAGAAGGTGATGAATGCAAGAGTTGATGGGAGAAGTACAAGAGGAAGGCCAAGGTTTGGGTGGATGGATGGTGTGAAGAAAGCTCTGGGTGATAGGAAGATAGATGTGAGAGAGGCAAGAGAGCGTGCTAGAAATAGGAATGAATGGAGAGCGATTGTGACGCAGTTCCAGTAGGCCCTGCTGCTTCCTCCGGTGCCTTAGATGACCGCGGAGGTAGCAGCAGTAGGGGACTCAGCATTATGAAGCTTCATCTGTGGTGGAAATGTGGGAGGTTGGGCTGTGGCACCCTAGCAGTACCAGCTGAACTCGGTTGAGTCCCTGGTTAGGCTGAAGGAACGTAGAGAGTAGAGGTCCCCTTTTTTGTTTTGTTTCATTGTTGGTGTCGGCTACCCCCCAAAATTGGGGGAAGTGCCTGGGTATATGTATGTATGTATGTACGAATACAGTAACTAGAATCGGTTATAGTTTCTCCAGTACGTCGTTGAACATGGAATGTATTTTCCATTTAGGCGAGATTCAATGAATATAACAGGGAAGAAGTAGGAACACTGGAAATCAGCTACACGTTTCACGACATTTAGGAGTGGCAGGGAAACACCATAACTAATTAAATGAACAAATTTGCCACCATTATTCACATACATTGACGAGAGATCTGAACAATTTAGATATGGAACGTTGCTCCCCCGAAAACATGAACAGTTAATCAAATATCGTAGTAATGATGAATGTGTTTCGAGTGCTACACTCCCAATACCAATTTTCATAACCAGTATTTCCTTCCTTATTTCGAGATTGAAGAATGACAAAATATAGGGTCACTGCAATGACTTCTTTTTACCAACTTTAATGTGGCTGGAAACGGTCATTGAAAAACTATTTCCGTAGACGATAACATTCCCTGTCTACAAAATAAGATAAGTCAATATGTCAGACTTTTTCTCATCATTGGTCAATAAGCTCTCTCTCTCTCTCTCTCTCTCTCTCTCTCTCTCTCTCTCTCTCTCTTTCTCAATAATGCACATCATGCATTGGCCATGTAAGAAGTATTAATTTTGAGTTTACGAGATACAGTGGAAGGCCACCATGACATATAGTAATAGTAGTGGTTGTTTTTGTAAGAAAAAACACAATCACGACTATCATTTGGAATTTTTTTACCCCAGTTGCATCCAAAGTTTAATTTGTCTAAATTATTTACGAAAACACGAGGAATTGAAATATATTAGGATGGGCAAAAATAGATCTAGAAGAATAACTACTTTGATATCAAATGCCAT
>NC_090731.1:122839664-122862164 GCF_036898095.1 Palaemon carinicauda
TTCCTTGTATCTACATCTCCCAATCCCACCTCACCCATACCCCTCCTCACCACATCCATCCATATGATCCGCTGACTGCCCAAATTCGTCCTCTCAATCACTGGAATGTTCTTAGCTCTCCTGATTGGATCCATTTCCTCTCTTCCCATAGGCGTCAATGATCTTAGATGTCAGGATGCTAGAAAACTCCAGTTCAGTCAATCACTGCCCTCTTCTTATTTGCTGGCCCAATTATCTCGGACGAGGTTCCCTGTCCTTCTCCTATACATTACATATACCACTCATTCTTCTTATATCTTCAGTCTCCATCCATTCCAGTAGTAATATTCCAGTAATCCTTCTCGGTTCATTCCAACAGTCATTTCTCTCTCTTCTTACATTTCTGCCTGATAACCATCTTATAAATCTTCATTTAGAGCTTTAATGGCATTTTCATGTGCAAAACAAACCCGGTATGATTTTTTCACCCTCTACGAATGAGCCTCATCTCCCGTCCATATTTACATAAAAAACCACGATAATGTGAAATAAAAGATATATCAACATTGCACCATAGCATCTCACATGCAGTTCACACCTAGAATCCAGCTGTGAACCGTTTAAACAACCTTGGTAATTTATAGAACTTCCGTGTTTCGTCTATAATGACGTACGTATTTGCCATACAGAGTACATTTCCTTAACTGTCAAGCTTTTTTATGCTAAGCACTTAATTCAGCAATATTACTTTTCGTATTAAGCTCAAATAATCTTTCCCAATAATCGTTCTTTCATCTATATTACTTTCTCAACCATAATAACTCCACATACCTTCCCTGTGATACTCATTAATGGTTTACCGAGAACTTTTACAGTGTGTGTGTGTATGTAAACACACACACACACATGTATATATATATGCGTAAAAATCACAGGAAAATGTGATGCTTAAATGCAGAAGAACCACAGGGAAAATGAAAATACGAAATATACGCTTAAGTCCTGACTAGTTTCGTGATACTTCTTCAGAGGACTGATCAGTCCTCTGAAGAAGTATCACGAAAGTAGTCAGGACTTAAGCGTATATTTCGTATTTTCATTTTCCCTGTGGTTCTTCTGCACACACACACACACACACACATATATATATATATATATATATATATATAAATATATATATATATATATATATACATATATATATACATACATATATATATATATATATATATATCTATATCTATATATATATATATATATATATATTTTATATATATATATACATATATATATATATATCTATATATATACATATATATATATATACATATATATATATAATATATATATATACATATATATATATATATATATATACATATATATATGTATATATATAAACATATATATATGTATATATATATATATATATATATGTATGTATATATATTATATATATACACATATATATATAAATGTATATATATAAATATATATATATATATATATACATATATATATATATATATATATATATAGATAGATAGATAGATAGATAGATATTATAGATATATATATATATATATATATATACATACGGTTATATCGATGACATTAAATAAAGAATATCAAGGTGTGTTCATAATTCAACAATATTCGATTTATAACAACAGTTTTTGTGTAGAGCGTGTCCATTTAAACGCAATTAACAACTAAATACAAATTAAGTTTGTTTCTTTATGCATGTGTATTTCACTCCTCCTTTAACTTTTTACTCGTATGTAATTACCGTTAAATAACATAAGGTCAAAGAATCTTCAAAATATTACCATGTATTAATCAGTTTTATTTACTTATAATAGAGTTTCATGTAAATACATGTAAATTGAATTGTGGTTTTTTTCATAATGCTATTTAATGTATATTTTACTTATACTGAGGATTTTTTTTAACAAAACTATTGTAAAGCTCCCATAAGTGTGAACTATAATAATATATTAATTTGCAGGATTCTTTATATAGCTTTTCCCAATAATAAATTCCCGTATTAGCAATAAATTATACCTGTATTATATATCATTGTTATTAGATATATTCACCTATCGTATCATAAAAGTAAATTAATTTCATAGTTCTGGGTTTTAGTGAGTTTTTTTTTTTTTTAATGTAATGTAATGGTATATAGCAAAAAGGCTGACTTCAATTCACATTTTTTTATCTTTATTTACTAAGCTTTGCAAAAGTATGAAGCGGTGTATAGCAATTGTTCTTTAATTACAAAATTTAAATGATTATATTATTGATTGACAACTAGAAGTCAACTGACATGGATACAGTGATTTGAATGATTGATAACAAAGAAAGACAAAAAGTAACGAAAAATAAGAATAGAAAATTTTTGTCACAATGGTAATGACAAACTGTTAAAATTAATAATGATATTGAATAGTTAAATGTCAAAAATTATCAATAATTATCATAATCAGGAATTCATAGCAAATTCAATTTCTGGTACTATCTCAAAATATCATATAGGGCATCAATATTAGATAGTCATATGCAGACGGAAATTAGAGATGGAATGTATCTGCTTATTCTTGACATGCATATTTAGAAAGACAGCCATCAAAACTAATGTAAAATCAACCTTACATAATTGTAAACAACTTTGTTCCATATGGCAAGGACGAAGCAAAGTAAGATGTTCTTCAGTGAGTGTTGACTAAAAGTGATCAGATAGATGTGGCTATATAAGATTATGATCAGTGACTTGATAAAGTATTTTTTTTTATATATAATTCTATAGCTGGATCGTCATCAACGTACATACTAAGAGTTCTAAGATACAATCTCGGTGTGAAAGGTTTCACTGGCACATACAGCAGGACCCCTCTACGAACTGGGGATATACCATTTTACAAATATTTATAAGCATATATATATATATATATATATATATTTATTTATTTATATATATAATAAATATTTATATGTATATATATATATATATATATATTTATATATATATATATATATATATATATATTTATATGTATATATATCCATACATATATATATATATATATATATATTTTATATATGTATATATATCCATATATATATATATATATATATGGGTGTGTGTATGTGTGTTTGTGTGTATATAAATATGTAATATGATTTATATATGTATGTATATATATATATATATATATATATAAATATATATATATATATATATTCATATAAATACATATATAAATTATATTACATATTTATATTCACACAAACACACGTACGCACACCCCCACAAATATGTATATATATATATATATATATATATATATATCTATTTTTGGGTGAGATGACCTTGTTGTCCTGATGGAAGTTCCTTAAGGTAGCTTCCTAAGGGATATAGGTACTACAGTGATATTCCCAGAGAATTTTAACTTTAGGTATCCAGAATTCTAACTCCTGGCGCGAATATCCTTAAATTTTTTCTCAAGGATATCGCATAATATCAGAGGACGTATTCTTGACACGCTACATAGCAATCTGCACCCCTAATAGCGTTTACGCTTCGAGGAGGTTTGGCAGAATAGAACGGGAGCCGTATCAAGGTTACCCCCGTTCTCGTTCTACTATTGAGTATAAAAACAGCGCCATCTCCACGATGGCGAGCATTCCTTGTAGCATTGAGTATGGTGGTACAGATACGGTACAAAGGGAGAGATACTATATAGTTCTTTTCTTTTTAGAAGAGATGGGTGGGTCCATCAGGATGACATGGCCATATCACCCAAAAATAGATTTTTCGCTTCGCTCAAAATCTGTTTTTTAGGCTCAAGCCATGTCGTCCTGATGGAAGCATACCTGAGTATTAGTGTATCTGTCGATTTTCATTAGTGCCTTAACCTTGGAACAACATTTCTATGGTCATGGGGACCAATTGAGACAAATGACGTCACCATTATCTGTCATCATCACTAATCATCTCCGATGTTAGTGCTTCCTGCCTCCTACAGGGAAGAGTCATTCTAGACAGTAGAAAAGGGGTCTCAAGGTTAACATATATTGTATGAACAAACATAAGTATACTCTGAATATACAAACAGTCTCATAGTTTGTATATATTGCTGAATCAATATCAGTGTCTCTTATATCTATTATTTGTGAGCATACAACTATATGAGAAATACTTACTTTGGTAAGTCAAAGAACTCTGGCATTTATACATGTAACTGTCGGACGAATGCGGACACAGTACATTCTAATAGACATTTATTCCTAATAAATGACTAAAAAAAATAACCAGTAAAACGAATGTATTATGACAATGGGATTATACATGTAATGAGAACAGAGACTATATTTCTTTCTTGAAAGGAAAGAGATGATGAGTGCCACTCTCCGATTGAAGAAAATTTATAAAACAATTTCTCTTCATAATTCCTGTACTGATTACTTCTATCGGCACTGTGTGCTACGTAAACCGACAATAGTGCTATCTGTATAATTCCACACCTGGGATTTTGAACAGAGCTAGTGTCACCATGGTAACACCTAATAAAAGGAGGTCACACCCTAAGAGGGATGACCCCTTCTCCCTTTAATTGACAGTCCCAGTCAATTAGCTGTTCATCGTAGAATTAGACGGCAGGTTAAATACTCTACCCGACGTCACCACATACTGCTTCAGATCATGGACTTGCTTTGCATAGTGTTTGTAGAACACTCTGGATAACTCTCACCCAGTATATGTGCGAGGACATTTGAAGTCCCAAACCATTGACTTTTTATAACAGTAATTAGGGGGCAGGTTTTAACACACTACCTGCAGCCACTACATAGTGTTTCAGTTCATGCACCTGTTTCGCATAGTGTGTGTAAAACACTCTGGGTGATTTCCATCCAGTGTATGAACGAAGACGCTCAAAGTCCATATACTGAAAGAAGTTCAGTGATGAAGCAATCTTTCATGGATCATGACCTGCGGGAGTACTGTCAGGATCCGCTCTACGAATAAAGTAGGTGAGCTTCGCCCTTAGTTGTTTCAGGGATAAATTTGATCCAGAAGTCTCTCCTTTAAAGAGCTCTCCTCCCCTGAAATCTGAAGTTCTACGAAGATAGACCTTTAGACACTCTACAGGACATAGAAAGGCATCTTCCTTCAGAGGGCAGATTCTCCAGGGACCCTACCTCTTAGTGGGTAGCTCGTTTTTAGCGAGAAAGGATGGATTAGGAAAGAGATTCAGTTCTTCCACTTCTGTGAACTGAATGTGGCCCTCATCTCTGGATAGGGCCAATATTTCACTAACTCTAGCCTCAGAAGCTAAAGGGAACAGAAAAATAACCTTTTGGGTTAGATCCTTAAGAGAACAATCTTCATTGTTTACAGATGAGGCATAATGTAGGATCTTGTTCAAAGACCAAGAGATGGGCTTTGGTGGTACTGAGCGCCTAAGCCTTGTACATGCCTTCTGAATCTTATTAAAGATTTCACTCTCCAGATCCACCTGAAAGGCATATAGAAGAAGGTCTAGTCAAGGCTGACTTGCACGTATTTATCGTGTTGGCCGCCAGACCTTGACTATGAAGGTGGACAAAGAAGGACAGACAGAAGTTCATTGAAATTTCTTTTGGTCCTTTTGCTTTCACAAAAGCAACCCACTTTTTCCAGGAAGACTCATATTGTCTTCTAGTTGACTTAGCCTTGTATTCTTCTAAGAATTCTATATTGCCTTCTGAGATCCCAAATCTTTTTTCTAACCGCTAGGGTAAGAAAATCATGAAGTGAAAGGTTTGGGTTCTCTGTGATAAAACAAAGGCAGTTAATTTCTGAACCTTCTAGAATAGATCTAGGTTCAGAACTAGGACCAACCTCATCTTCAGTTCCTTCATTAAGGAGGACAGATTGCTCTTGGTGTATCTGGGAGCCAAAAGAGCTACTCCCCCTTAGAAGTATCTGAGCCGGTTGAGGACCTTCAGCAGGTGATTGGATGGGATGAACAGGCATACCTGAGTTCATCCCTTCCATACCAGAGACATTTCATCTATCAACCCACTAGAGGATCCTAGTATAGGGCTACATATCGAGGTAGTTTCTTGAAGACGCTCGTGATGTAGAGGTCGATCTGCAGTTCCGGGACTTGTTCCCATCAGGGAGGGAATAGGTCTGCGTCCATGGACCATTCCAACTCTATCGGCTTGAATCGAAATAGAGCATCCACTGTCACATTATGGATCAATTGTATATGAACTGCTGACAGGTGCCATCCCTATAAGAAAGGGAAGGTTAACTTCACCTAGACTGTATTAGACGTTCTTTAGCATTATCGAATATGATATTGAATAGTTAAATGTCAAAAATTATCAATAATTATTATAATCAGGAATTCATAGCAAATTCAATTTCTGGTACTATCTCAAAATATCATATAGGGCAGAGGTTCTCAATGGGGGTGAAATTCACCCCCAGGGGTGAATTTTGGGTTTTCAGGGGGGTGAATTGTGACCGAAGTAAGTTTATGGGAAAGTAGAGCAGTTATAGGCTTTTGCATATCTGGCCTGTCACGTGGGCTGGGATTATATCCTGTGCTGGCCCAGGAAAAATGGATTGGACAGTAATATACAAGTGACCACCCAAGTTAATCCTAGGATTGGAAAAGGTACTGAGGAAGAGACTGATGGCTAGGGAATTAAGTAGGCCCCAAGAAAATCACTTGGCAACCCCAAGGTTGGGAACTCCTTGATTATAAATGAGAAGCTAATACCAATTTCCGTCTTGAATTGTCATCAGTAAGTGTCGTTGTGAACCTTATTTCCAGGATATTATCTTGAAGACTAAGTAAGTAAGTACAATAATTTTGTTTCTTCCACTGATTATGCATGCATGTGTCCGTGTTTTCTGTTTTTAGTTTTTATTATCATTTCAATTGTTATCTTTTTGGTAAATAGGGATTTTGGGCTTCTTCAGTGATTTTGGTATTCTTCTGAAAATATATAGAATATATAAAAATATAAATAAAAAATACAAAAAGTATATAAAATTATTTAAAGATAAAAAACTAACTTAATTATAAAAGTGCAAAAAAAAAAAAACTTAAGTTATTTAGTTAAACAACCCCCCAAAAAATATAAATATATATTTTTTTTTAATTAAATCTTATATTTATTAGGTTAGTTTTTTTTTTATCTTTAAAGAATTTTATATATTTTTTATATTTTTTTTACTTTTGTTTTTTATACTTTCTTATATTATTCTATATATTTTCAGAAGAATACCAGAATCCCAGAAGCCAAAAATCCCCATTTACCCATTTTTTTTTTCTTTGCATTTTTTGTGAGTATTTTGTTGGTCTTGCACTCACATTGGTGACTGTGCTTCTCTAGTTTAGTTTTTGTGATATTAACAGGGACCATAATCTCCCATATTTGTGTATTTTACACATTCTCTTTGTGCTTCACTGTCATTATTTACTACTCAATGTCAGTCATGTTGCTGTTTAAATATATCATGGATAAATATATCACATTTTGTCTGTAAAAATAGCCAATTAATAGTTTTACGTTTTCTTGTTTTGAGGTACAGAATTCGGAGCCCATTAGGAGTATAAAAAAAAAAAAAGTACGATCATTCATATATTGCATATGGATTCACATCCATCATCATCAGTGGAGAAAAAAGGCCCCTATGTGTTATTTGTAGTGAAGCTTTGACAAAGGATTCTATGAAACCACCAGAGATGATGCAACATTTGCAAAATGTTCATCCTCATCATGTAGACAAGAACAAAAACTTTTGAACACCATTGGAATGCTCTTAAAAAGATGAGGCTGGTTTCAAAAGAAAATTTTAAAGAGAAAAACGATAAAATTACAAAAGTTTGTAATAGCAAAGCAGATAAAAAAAACATACAATTGGAGAAAATTTGATCAAGCCTTGCGCCCTCAAAATGGTGGAAATTGTGTTGGGAAATGAAATGAAGGTTCCATTATCAAACAGTACTGTTCAAAGGAGGATGGGTGACATAGCCACTGACATCAAGGATCAAGTTGTGCCAGAGATCAAGTCTTCAGCATTTGGCTTATTTTCAATTCAACTTGATGAATCAACTGATGTGGCATCATGTTCCCAGTTGATGGTGTTTGCAAGGTATGTTCACTCAGGTTCATTTAAAGAGGAGTTTCTCTTTTCTTCTCCTCTTGAACTAACTACCAAGGCCTCTGATATTTTGGAGAAGGTTTCATCTTTTTTTGAATCAGAAAATCTTTCGTAGGATAATGTCGTTGGGTGTTGTTCATATGGAGCACCAGCTGTGTTAGGGACAAAATCAGGATTCCAAGTATGTGTGAAAAAGCGAGCTCCAAAAGTGAAAGACATTCATTGTATGATCCATCGTCAGGCACTGGCCTAAAAAATACTCCCTGCTCCGCTAGAGAAGGTTTTGGATCAAACAATTAAGATTGTGAATTTCGTCAAGGGAGCGGCACTCAACTCACGACTTTTCAAGCGGGTATGCACTGATATGGATGCAACCCATCATTCGCTTCTTTTTCAAACGAATGTTCTTTGGCTGTCAAGAGGAAATATAACTGAACGAGTATTTGAGCTTAGATATGAGCTCAAATTGTGTTTTGAAGTGCAAGGTAAAACAGAATTCCCTGCTGGCTGAGTGATTAGGAATGTATCATGCGTCTTGCGTATTTGGTTGATATATCTGGGCAACTGAATAAACTGAATCTTCAGATGCAATGAAGGAATACAAACATTATAAATTCGTAGATGCCTAGAAAACCTTCATGAGCAGGCTTGTAAATTGGAAGAAAAGGGTAAATGCAGAAAATAATGCAATGTTTGAGAAACTGCCATCCAATCTTGATGTTTGTGGTGAAGACAAGGTGCTTCCACAATTTGCAAAAATTAAATTTTGCAGCATTTGACAGCACTGGAAAATTAATTCAGACGATATTTTCCCGAACGTAGTGATGATGAGTTGGATTTAGTCAGAAATCCATTCAAACTGTCGGTTGAAAAAGTTCCTGATGATTGTCAAGATAAGTTTTTGGAGTTAAAAACTGATTCGGGTGTAAGAGATATTTTCGATGAGAAATCAATAACAGAATTTTGGCCTCTGATCTGCGATTCCTACCCAAAAGTGACAGAAATGGCTATCAGTGTATTGCTTCCGTTTGCATCGACATATCTTTGTGCGTCAGGCTTTTTCAGTAGATTAGAGGTAGAAAATGACCTGCGTTGTGCCCTTTGAAGCACTCATCTTCGTATCCCAGAATTGGCTAAGAAAAAAACAATCACAGGTTTTGTCAATCGATGAACTGTAATCTTCTGAATGAAAATTATTACAGATTTATAATATCTTGTTACCCTATCGAACTTTTTGTTTATTGCATTAGCTTCAGTTTGGCCTGTTAAGTAGTTCTTATAAATAAATAAAAAACTATTTTACTTTTATCCCAGTTTTATATTTCTATCGATATTTCTAATTTGCATATAATTCGTAATATTCCATAATAAATATAATCCATGTAAAGCTGTAAATGTATAATATATTTTGAAAAAAAAAGAAATAAAAGGATTTTTAGTAATATTTGCATATTATATAAAGTGAACTTTTTGAGACACAATCCTGGAAAAGACGGGAAGATAGGAGGGGAAGGGGGGGGGGGTGAATGACATCATTACAAATGGTGAAAGGGGTGCATGGGCCAAGAAGGTTGAGAACCCCTGATATAGGGCATCAATATTAGATAGTCATATGCAGACGGAAATTAGAGATGGAATGTATCTGCTTATTCTTGACATGCATATTTAGAAAGACAGCCATCAAAACTAATGTAAAATCAACCTTACATAATTGTAAACAACTTTGTTCCATATGGCAAGGACGAAGCAAAGTAAGATGTTCTTCAGTGAGTGTTGACTAAAAGTGATCAGTTCGATGTGGCTATATAAGATTATGATCAGTGACTTGATAAAGTATTTTTTTTTTTTTCATAATTCTATAGCTGGATCGTCATCAACGTACATACTAAGAGTTCTAAGATACAATCTCGGTGTGAAAGGTTTCACTGGCACATACAGCAGGACCCCTCTACGAACTGGGGATATACCATTTTACAAATATTTATAAGCATATATATATATATATATATATATATATTTATTTATATATATAATAAATATATATGTATATATATATATATATATATATTTTATATATATATATATATATATATATTTATATATATAAATATATATATATATATATATATATATTATATGTATATATATCCATACATATATATATATATATATATATATTTATATATGTATATATATCCATACATATATATATATATATATATATACATATATATATATGTATATATATATATATATATATATATGGGTGTGTGTATGTGTGTTTGTGTGTATATAAATATGTAATATGATTTATATATGTATGTATATATATATATATATATATATCATATAAATACATATATAAATTATATTACATATTTATATTCACACATACACACGTACGCACACCCCCACAAATATGTATGTATGTATATATATATATATATATATATATATATCTATTTTTGGGTGAGATGACCTTGTTGTCCTGATGGAAGTTCCTTAAGGTAGCTTCCTAAGGGATATAGGTACTACAGTGATATTCCCAGAGAATTTTAACTTTAGGTATCCAGAATTCTAACTCCTGGCGCGAATATCCTTAAATTTTTTCTCAAGATATCGCATAATATCAGAGGACGTATTCTTGACACGCCACATAGCAATCTGCACCCCTAATAGCGTTTACGCTTCGAGGAGGTTTGGCAGAATAGAACGGGAGCCGTATCAAGGTTACCCCCGTTTTCGTTCTACTATTGAGTATAAAAACAGCGCCATCTCCACGATGGCGAGCATTCCTTGTAGCATTGAGTATGGTGGTACAGATACGGTACAAAGGGAGAGATACTATATAGTTCTTTTCTTTTTAGAAGAGATGGGTGGGTCCATCAGGATGACATGGCCATATCACCCAATAATAGATTTTTCGCTTCGCTCAAAATCTGTTTTTTAGGCTCAAGCCATGTCGTCCTGATGGAAGCATACCTGAGTATTAGTGTATCTGTCGATTTTCATTAGTGCCTTAACCTTGGAACAACATTTCTATGGTCATGGGGACCAATTGAGACAAATTACGTCACCGTTATCCGTCATCATCACTAATCATCTCCGATGTTAGTGCTTCCTGCCTCCTACAGGGAAGAGTCATTCTAGACAGTAGAAAAGGGGTCTCAAGGTTAACATATATTGTATGAACAAACATAAGTATACTCTGAATATACAAACAGTCTCATAGTTTGTATATATTGCTGAATCAATATCAGTGTCTCTTATATCTATTATTTGTGAGCATACAACTATATGAGAAATACTTACTTTGGTAAGTCAAAGAACTCTGGCATTTATACATGTAACTATCGGACGAATGCGGACACAGTACATTCTAATAGACATTTATTCCTAATAAATGACTAAAAAAAATAACCAGTAAAACGAATGTATTATGACAATGGGATTATACATATAATGAGAACAGAGACTATATTTCTTTCTTGAAAGGAAAGAGATGATGAGTGCCACTCTCCGATTGAAGAAAATTTATAAAACAATTTCTCTTCATAATTCCTGTACTGGTTACTTCTATCGGCACTGTGTGCTACGTAAACCGGCAATAGTGCTATCTGTATAAGTCCACACCTGGGATTTTGAACAGAGCTAGTGTCACCATGGTAACACCTAATAAAAGGAGGTCACACCCTAAGAGGGATGACCCCTTCTCCCTTTAATTGACAGTCCCAGTCAATTAGCTGTTCATCGTAGAATTAGACGGCAGGTTAAATACTCTACCCGACGTCACCACATACTGCTTCAGATCATGGACTTGCTTTGCATAGTGTTTGTAGAACACTCTGGATAACTCTCACCCAGTATATGTGCGAGGACATTTGAAGTCCCAAACCATTGACTTTTTATAACAGTAATTAGGGGGCAGGTTTTAACACACTACCTGCCGCCACTACATAGTGTTTCAGTTCATGCACCTGTTTCGCATAGTGTGTGTAAAACACTCTGGGTGATTTCCATCCAGTGTATGAACGAAGACGCTCAAAGTCCATATAGTGAAAGAAGTTCAGTGATGAAGCAATCTTTCATGGATCATGACCTGCGGGAGTACTGTCAGGATCCGCTCTACGAATAAAGTAGGTGAGTTTCGCCCTTAGTTGTTTCAGGGATAAATTTGATCCAGAAGTCTCTCCTTTAAAGAGCTCTCCTCCCCTGAAATCTGAAGTTCTACGAAGATAGACCTTTAGACACTCTACAGGACATAGAAAGACATCTTCCTTCAGAGGGCAGATTCTCCAGGGACCCTACCTCTTAGTGGGTAGCTCGTTTTTAGCGAGAAAGGATGGATTAGGAAAGAGATTCAGTTCTTCCACTTCTGTGAACTGAATGTGGCCCTCATCTCTGGATAGGGCCAATATTTCACTAACTCTAGCCCCAGAGGCTAAAGGGAACAGAAAAATAACCTTTTGGGTTAGATCCTTAAGAGAACAATCTTCATTGTTTACAGATGAGGCATAATGTAGGATCTTGTTCAAAGACCAAGAGATGGGCTTTGGTGGTACTGAGCGCCTAAGCCTTGTACATGCCTTCTGAATCTTATTAAAGATTTCACTCGCCAGATCCACCTGAAAGGCATATAGAAGAAGGTCTAGTCAAGGCTGACTTGCACGTATTTATCGTGTTGGCCGCCAGACCTTGACTATGAAGGTGGACAAAGAAGGACAGACAGAAGTTCATTGAAATTTCTTTTGGTCCTTTTGCTTTCACAAAAGCAACCCACTTTTTTCAGGAAGACTCATATTGTCTTCTAGTTGACTTAGCCTTGTATTCTTCTAAGAATTCTATATTGCCTTCTGAGATCCCAAATCTTTTTTCTAACCGCTAGGGTAAGAAAATCATGAAATGAAAGGTTTGGGTTCTCTGTGATAAAACAAAGGCAGTTAATTTCTGAACCTTCTAGAATAGATCTAGGTTCAGAACTAGGACCAACCTCATCTTCAGTTCCTTCATTAAGGAGGACAGATTGCTCTTGGGATATCTGGGAGCCAAAAGAGCTACTCCCCCTTAGAAGTATCTGAGCCGGTTGAGGACCTTCAGCAGGTGATTGGATGGGATGAACAGGCATACCTGAGTTCATCCCTTCCATACCAGAGACATTTCATCTATCAACCCACTAGAGGATCCTAGTATAGGGCTACATATCGAGGTAGTTTCTTGAAGACGCTCGTGATGTAAAGGTCGATCTGCAGTTCCGGGACTTGTTCCCATCAGGGAGGGAATAGGTCTGCGTCCATGGACCATTCCAACTCTATCGGCTTGAATCGAAATAGAGCATCCACTGTCACATTGTGGATCAATTGTATATGAACTGCTGACAGGTGCCATCCCTATAAGAAAGGGAAGGCTAACTTCACCTAGACTGTATTAGACGTTCTTTAGCATTATCGATTATGACATCTCATTATCTCTTTGGTGTCCCAGATCAGTTGTAAGAAGTCTGATCTGTGTGGAGGGAGCTTCCCCACTCATGATAGGACCAGCAGAGTCTTGGGATTTTCGTGCTATAATTTTTGTTAGAGAAGCGTTTAAAGAGGGACCGATATCAGTCTTCTTTTTTTATCTCTTCAAGCGTTTGATGCGTATTTTCTCCAGTTTCTTAACGCATCTTTACGCTGTGCTCTTAGCACTAGGTCTGTCACTATTGCGAACTGGGGAGAGTTTAGCGCTTCTCCCTGTTAGCGTCTTGGAAACCTGACTGATTACCTGAGTCTCTTGACAGACCTCGCAACCTCTTTTTATATTCCCAAGGGAAAGGGGAGTTGACGTGACTGCGGGGTTCAATGGTTTTTCAGCCATTGAAACCCTTGAGCTTGAGAGAGTCGAGACTTCTAGAAGCTTTTCTTGCATCCGTGATGTCCCGGGAACCGGGTAATTTCTTTGGATGCACATCAAACAGCCACCTCGGGTGCTGCCCACCCCAGCCTCTCGTCCAGGTACATTAATGCCTGAACCATTTCTAAGCTTGGTTTTAACTAAGTCTGCCAATCCTATTAAGATATTTAGGACTGTGTCTAGTCCGACACGTGTCTTTCCTAGGATGTATGTTACTATCTGTGACTTGAATTCTAGATAGGAGGGAAGGGGGTGATTGACTGGAAGTTGCCACAGGACACCTTTCAGGTCTGACAAAACTACGAGCACTCCTATTTGGAACAAGGTCCATATGTTCGGAAGGATTAACATTTTGAACTTGCTGTTTTCTATGAACTTGTTGAGTGGCGACAAGTTCACAATGACTCAGAGATTTCTTGAGTCCTTCTCGTGAACACAAAACAGCCTTCCCTGGAAGTCGATGGACTACAGTTTTCTTACCACCTGTATGCTCTAGAGCTCTCAGGTATACTCCTCCAGGAGGGTTTTGGATTGTAGGAGAAGGTAAGGAAATGATGGTGGAGACATTTCTCTTTCCCATCAAAGTCCCCTCTTGAATAGGCCTTGGACCCAAGGATCGAAGGTCCGACGATCCTGAGGGAATCTTCATGCTTCGAATAGTCAGTAGGTTTAAACTTTTGACCAACTGCTTTTGGCACCGTGGTCACCGGAATTGTGAGATGTTGTTGAGCAACCCGGACATTTCCAGCAATTCCCATCTTCTTTTTAGGTTGGGAACCCACAACCAAGGAAGATTTTCTCTTTGAAAGAATGCCCCACTTTTGGAGAAGACTTATGTTCTCCATGGTGGCGTTCTTAATCACTTTCCTAACTACCTCGTGTGGGAAGAGGTCTTTACCCCAGATGTTGGAAGATATTAGCTTCCTTATTTCGTGTTTCACTGTTGCAGCAGCGAACACAAACTCTCTACATGCTCTTTTAGCCTTTATAAAGGCGTAAAGGTCCTTCACTAAGGTAGCCAAATGCATTTTGGCTGGGACCATGAGCATGTCTGGGGTATTTTGGTGGTTTGAACACAACTCTATGTAGTTTTGTAGAGAAAGGGAGGCTACAAGTCCCCCCTTGTCTCTTGTTCATTATACAAGAAAAACTCAGATAATTTATGGACACATTCATTAAATTGTCGACTTGCGACATCCGCATCTAATCTTCCTACTGAAAAGGTTAAATGGACTTCCTTCAAGTCCTTTTCCTGTCTGGGGAAAGCTGGTGACAGAGGCTTGCACTCCTCGAGTGCAGGACATGGCTTACCAGGCTCCACTGCTTTGGCAACAGATGTAAATGCCTTCCCCATAAAGGGGAATGAGATTGAAGCAGGAGCAAGAAAGGAAGGGTGTCTGTTATTCAGTGAGAATGCCTTCGACTCTGAATAACCCGCCTTTTTCCAGCTACCTGAGAGGATAGCCTGTGCCCTATCATGGTCGAGAATCATGATCTCCTTTCATTTCGTTCCTTTTTTTTACTTTGGTTCATACCTCAGTCGAACCAAACAATTAGGGAAAGCATCAAAGCTTGGCCAAAATTGAATTTTGTCCAAAGGAACAGCACCCATTTACTCTGAAATGTAGAGTTTGCCATTTAAAATTGGCATCAGCTCTGCAAACCTCCAGGGATTGGTTATGGAGCATGATGGAAGATCTTGATCCATGGGTCGTTTGAATGACCCTTGGGAAGCGACAAGAGAAGCTTTGCGAGGCTCTATCTTGCGTTTTACTTCCTGCTTTCCGTTTTGTTTATGAAACCTCTCTCTTTGATTATTCAGTTGGATACATAATTGTTCCATTCTCTCTAATAGAGGGGTAGAAGACCAAGATGTCGACGTCGATGGCTCTAGAGCCGGCATAGGCGGAGGAAATTCTGACACCACATTTTCCTCTTCTACCCTGGGGCACTTCTTGCCTTATTCCCAAAGGTTATCTGGCTGTCAGAGGATGTAGTTGGTGCCTGAGGCACTTCTATTTAATTACTTGCTTTCAGAAATAGTAATTTACGCATCCTATATTAGGTAGGTAAGGTCCTGGAGAGATTTTCTTGAAGCCTCTCACCCAGTTGCGTAATTTGTATTTAGCTGTATCCCTAGTCTCCGTAGACTTGGGATTCTCGAAACCTTCGGACATTAATGTCCGACATATATTGCAAACCTGCGGGTTCCAATAATGTAGGGATCTGGAAATAATATTGCTGGGGGCATGAAACCTACAAGTATTATGACCGTAAAAATACTTACTCTTGGCCTTGCAGAAGACTGCAGCACAAGGTATCTTATGTTCCTCCTGTAAAGAAAGGAAAACCGAATAAATATACAAAGGATTATCTCCCTGATAATCAACATGGAAAGGTCATCTACGACAGAATAGCTTAGGATAGTAAGCTATAGGGGGATAGTAGGAGACACATACTTGTGTACCCCCGTAAGGAAATGCTGTTACCTTCCCTCGTTATTAACTATATGGAGATTCCTCTATCAAGGAACTCCAAGTAGAAGGGCTCTTACCCCTGAGGGTAGAGAAGTAATAATTCACTCTCCCTTTTTATCGTTAATACTGTGGGATCAGGATGACTGATTTTCAATCAGAATATTGAAGAAATATTATTCTTTCAATATAGGAGCGATACTAGCAGAATGCTCGCACAAGGGTACCTACGGTATGTTAGAAATTACTACTGTATAATGGTACTGTAGTTTTCTATTCGCAATAAGTTTTTATTGCAAATTACTGGCTACTGTACAATCATGTAATGTAGTTTAGTCAGTATGCTGCTTTTGTAGCAGCATTTGACAGTATGGTCCAGCTGGCATGAAGCCGGCTGGACTAGGGAAAATGAAGGCATACATTTGTGTATCCCTCTCAGCCTATTTGCCGTAGCCTTCCTTACAATATTAAATTATAGAGTTTCCTGATCATGGAGACTCAAGGATAAAGGCTTTACCCTTTAAGGGTTAGGAGTGTATCACCCCTGCCTTGAAGCTATTTAATATTGTAAGGTAATCCGAATACTGATTTCAAATCAGGATATTGAAGAAATTATATTCATTCAATATGAGATTGGGTTTAGCAAATGCCTGTGTAGGGATATTCAAGATATATTGGAAATAACTACTAGTATAAAACATATAGTAGTTTTCTATCTGCAGTATATTCTGTACTGCAGATATACTGGCTACCTGTATAACA
Organism: Palaemon carinicauda; assembly: GCF_036898095.1. Classification (NCBI taxonomy): domain Eukaryota; kingdom Metazoa; phylum Arthropoda; class Malacostraca; order Decapoda; family Palaemonidae; genus Palaemon; species Palaemon carinicauda. The sequence goes on from NC_090731.1 coordinate 122,856,936, forward strand.
TATACTGTAGTTCAGCCGGCATGTTGCCAGAATATCTAGGTCTTGCCAGCATAACTAGTATGCTAGCTAGAGAGAGAGAGATAACATGGAGTGAAAGCTACTCCTTTACTGTGTATGTGCACATTAATTAAGGATGTAAAAGTCTAACTTTACTGCCTTCCTCCAGAAACAAGGTTCTAATGGAAGGGAAGAATGTACCATTCAGGCTTCCATCTAGCTACAGTACTAGTACACTGCCAGCAGGCTAGCCTCCGGCAGTATCAATACAGTCGGTGTGCTGCCATCTGAGTCAGCATTTATCTGCGTCGGCCAGGCCGGCGGTATTCCAGCAACAGAACCCGTGGATAGCAGTCCAAGGTAGAACTGAAGAACCTTGGGGACAGAAGGGACTTCCCACTCACAGTCATCATGGCTGCCGGCAGCCGGCAGTTAACGGCAGCCATCTGGCCTGCCGGCAGTCGTCAGCTACCCGCAGAGACCATAGTTGCCGACAGATGATGTGGTTGCCAGCAGTATGCATTGCCGCCAGCCACTATCATGGTCGCCGGCAGTTGAAAGACATATGGTTACTGACATTCAACATGGCTGCTGACAGTTGTCATGGCTGCTTGCAGCTAGCATAAATACCGGCAGCTGGACAGAGGTCTTAGAGAGGGAGTCTGGCCGGCTCCGGCAACCCACCGGCAAGGGCAATGTTGCAAGATGCCAGCCCAATGAAAAACAATGGCTCGGCCATCAAAAGTAGACAGAGGGGTAGGGAACAGAGTCCTGTATAGCGTGTGAAAGGAACTGGTAAAATTGTCAGTCCTACCACCTCTTAAAAGAAACTCTGTTTCATTATCAGCAGAATCCTAGGTGATATGAGAGTCTCAGTTCTCCAACCTAGAGATTGCCGATACAGTTAAGGGGATGGTGGCATTGCCACCTCCTCTCAACAAGGGAGAAACAGAGTTCCAGTGCCACGCCATCCTAGGCAAAAGAAGAATACTACTCTTCAGCCTAGGGGACTGCGACACAGGACTAGTCTTCTAGTCGCAAGTGCGGCTAGGGAGGGCTAGCCTTCAATGCCAGCAGCCTAGCCGGCAGGGGAATGATGGTATCCTACAACCCATTCACCCTGCCGGTATACCTGCTGGTATACCACAACCAGCAGTTTGAGGGAAGAGACAGGAAAAACCCTAGGCTAGTCATATTCGAATAAAATTCATGGCACGGCCACTAGGGTTGTAGCCTAAAGCTACACTCAGAAGGAAAAGAGATTACCCTTAAATCTCCATGGAAACGTGTAATACTTCATATAATTCTAGGAGGTATTAGTCTCCGCTTGAATTGAAAAAATAATACACGAGGGTAACAGGAGAAATGTCTGAACGTATAATAAAATGCCTAGGTTAGGTTACCTCGGCTAGTCGAGATCTCGGCTACCTAAATCACCGAAACTCTAACTATATGATCGACATGGAAAAGGAAAATTATGCACATTATCAAAATCTTTACGAGTTTAATTGCCTACATAGCTAAATAATTAAAATAGTTAAATAATGCTATTTAAAACTGGAAGTCGTTCTGCTAACTAAATAACACATGCCCTACGAACGACAGCGCCCATGGCACCTCCAGTAACCCGCCTACTTCTTAGGCAAAATAAATTACTCTAATTTCATTGTGAAACAGGAGCTAAAATATACTCATAGTAAAGACCCGATACTCAACTTTCCAGAGGCGGAAGAAGATGGAGAAAGCATAATTATAATCCTTGTAAAACGATCGAAAAGTTAGATCAACGGGGAATACCACCGAGCGAAATCGCTGCAAAACAAGGAATGTCTGCCATCGTGAAGATGGCGCTGTTGTCATACTCAATAGTAGTACAAGAACGAGGGGTAACCTTGATACGGCTCCCCTTCTATTCTGCCACACCTCCTCGAAGCGTAAACGCTATTAGGGGTGCAGATTGCTATGTGGCGTGTCAGGAATACGTCCTCTGATATTATGCGATATCCTTGAGAGAAAATTTAAGGATATTTGCGCCAGAAGTTAGAATTCTGGATACCTAAAGTTAAAATTCTCTAGGAATATTACTGTAGTACATATATCCCTTAGGAAGCTACTTTAAGGAACTTCCATCAGGACGACATGGCTTGAGCCCAAATATATATATATATATATATATATATATATATATATATATATATATATATATATATATATATATATATATATATGTATATATATATATATATATATATATATATATATATATATATATATATATATATATATATATATATATAATTAATCATAAACATATGTATAACTATATTATACACATATATTATACAGTATATAGCATTTTCCAATTCTAACTCTCTATACTAAAACTTAACTAAAAACTGAATTAAGAAGTATTTCATAAATCTGATTCCTATTTCGGGTGTCATCAAAATAAATTTCCTACCTATCTTTCTTTTAGAATATGATTATATGTTGTCTATTACGTATTGGCTACTCATTGCTAACGTTACTACGGTTACTATAGGTTATATTAAATGCGCAGTAAATACAGTAATAAGCCAGTTAACATATACTGTACGTCCACTTATGTAGGATATATTATCAAAAAGTACAAGAGCAGACTTAGGATGAGCGAGCATATATCAACCAGTGCCGCACTTGTTATTATCATAAAAAAATACCCAAATAGTAATTATGAGATGAAAAAAGAAAAATTAGGAAAAATATCTCTTATGAAGACATGACCAGATTATCAGTAAAAAACAATGCATATCGCTCATGAGCTCAGTGTTTAGTAATTTTTCGACATTTTGGAGTATAAATAATATGTTTTTAATAGATTATTATGGAATCAGTAAATAACATACGTTGCTATATCGGTCTTTATCAGTTTATTGTGTAACGTTATATAAGCCGAGGGATAGCAAAAGCTTTTTTTTTAAAGCATTATCATTTTCAAGTACAATGAGTTATCAAATTTCTGACACATACCTTAATTATAGTCCTCAGTTATTTAAAACTTCTGTTTACATTAAACGTAAAAAAAATTCTAATTCAAAAGCACCAGTTTTCTACCCTGGACCCTCATAATTGTTATATGTGAGGTGGGCTCACATGCGAATGGGCACTTATTTCTGGTTATACCTACGCTGGAATAGTCACTTTATTCAAAGTATACTTGCATGGTGTATTTTCAACAACGAAACAGCTGTGCCATTCGTTTCCTGGGAATTCTTTATGAGTTTTACGTATTCAAACTATTTTTCTTTGGGCATTATTTATTTTGGAACTAATTTTTGGTATTAACTGGGATAAATATTTAGTTTTTTCTTGGTCCTTATATTAAAAATTTAAAATATTTTGTAATCTTTAACGCAATGTCGTACAAACTATTGTCTTTATTGCCGAAAAATCTAGAATATTGTGTTTGAATGATATCTCTACATTCAGACTATTATTGTGAGGGATACAGAATAACCTAGGGTAGTGCTAATATACGTGTTTTTTTTTCTCAATGCATCTTATTCATCCTTCACTTTTGTGTTCCGGTTCACGTTTAGTTGTAAATTTTGCTTCTAGTTTGTGTGTGCGTTTAGGAGTTATATTACCTGAATTTAAACCCAGAGAGATATGTTATAAACCTGAAGACATTTCCATTTTAGTATCTTCACAGACAACGGGACCAAGAAAAGTTGAAGACAAAAACACATCAAATTATAATCGTAAGGAACTAAGTAATTTTTTTCCTTATCAGAAAAAGTTAATGAGCTATATCTCTCTGTGACTTCTTTATGTAAGATTAGTTTTAATATAAAATAGTCGATTTCCATTTCAATAACCATTAGAAATAAAACAGACTAAGAGATGAAAGACTGTAGGTCATCTGGAGGGAAAGGAAAATATTCTAATGGAATAAGAAATATAGTAATAGAAATTGAATTATATTTTCTCAGAGAAAACTAGAGTGACAGGAATTTTTATATGTTCCACCAGGAACAGTGGTACCCATTATAAATGTTTCACTTATTTGAATGGACTGGATATTAGTAATTTTTGCACAAATCGAAGACCCGCCGGATAGTAATAGTCGCCCTGAGCGTTGGAACCGATTGCAAATGGAAACAATTATGAGATGCCAAAGGATGAATACTCTACTACACGGCGTGACAGTTGTCTAAAGCCGTGAGTGGCGGCTTGGAAAAATTCAGTTGGAATAAATGTGATAAACATCAATTTGACAGAGGACCGGCATTTTTGGGGTAGTGTGATGAGAGAGAGAGAGAGAGAGAGAGAGAGAGAGAGAGAGAGAGAGAGAGAGAGAGAGAGATAGGAAAAAAAATTTCAGGGTAAACTAAAGGCATCGTGCTAGTTGTAACGTAATTAGGAATTTTAATACTTTTACTTTGTTATGATAATAATAATAATAATAATAATAATAATAATAATAATAATAATAATAATAATAATAATAATAATAATAATAATAATAATAATAATAAGCAAAATAAAAAGGGTTCGCAGTTATCATGACTATGAATGACATCATCATAACTCATATTAGTTAAACAAAAAATTGATATCGGTAAAATGAAAGAAAAGGAAACCGGTTGAGTGTCTGTAACATTTGAGCGAGTGTGTGATTAGGGGAACTTGCTAATGTGCAATAAATATTGAATGCAAATAAAAAATATCATACATTTTATAAATATATTTAATGTAAGCATATCAAAACTAAGAAAAAGAATACAATACAAGTTATGTAAAATAAATCTGACTAACCAATTTCCTGTTTACATAATTTTGAATCTTCCAATATGCCCAAAAAAGGTTAACAATAAAATATTAAAATTTAGAGTGAAGGATGAAATCTTCCTCTCATTGGAATCTATTTTCCTATCGGCTTTGCAAGTCCTATTAAAATGGTGAAGCCAAGTTTGCATGATTCTCAATTGACAAAAAAAATAAAATTCGAGTAAAACTTTCCTGGTCGCAAGGGATGAATCTACATAACATGGAAATCTGTTTCACTTCATGCTATAAGGAAAATTTATTGATGAGGATTTCGCAAGCATTACCATCTCACAGACCAATCAAAGTTATCTTTCTATCATATCATATTTGTTTCGACGAGCAGAAGAAATCAAATGGCAGAATTTCCTTTCCGATCATAATTGCTCTGTTTTATTGTTGTATAGAAAAATGTAAAACGTACGC
>NC_090731.1:122867164-122874664 GCF_036898095.1 Palaemon carinicauda
AGCTTCTGCCCTTTGAGTTCCTCTGGAGAAAAAAGTAAATCAATCGTCGTCGAAACAAATATTATATGATAGAAATTTAACTCTAAATGGTCGGTGAGAGGTTATTGCTTGCACAATCCTTGTCAATAAATTTACCTTCTAACTTGAAATGAAATAGATTTCCATGTTATGTAGATTCATCCCTTGCTATCAGGGAAGTTTTACTCCGATTTTATTTTCTTGTCAATTGACATTCATACAAACATAGCTTCACCATTTTAATAGTACTTGCAAAGGCTGAAAAGGGAAATGGATTCCAATTAGAGAAAGATTTTATCCTTTACTATAAATGTTGATATTTTCCTTTTAACCTTTAATGGTCATATTGGAAGTTTCAGAATTATGAAACCCAGAAATTGATTAGTCAGATTTATTTTATATAAATTGTATTGTATTCTTTTTCATAGCTTAATTTTCTTACATTAATTCAAATCATAAAATGCTACATATCTTTTTATTTGCATTCAATATTTACTGTATATTAGCAAGTTCCCCTGATAACACACTAGTTCAAATGCTACAGACACTCCACCGTTTTCCTTGTCTTACATTTTACCGAGATTAAATTATCTACTTTAACCAATGGAAGTTCTGATGATATAATTCACAGTCATGATAATTGCGAAACCTTTTTATTTTTCTGACGTTATTTTTGTCTTTATTATTATTATTATTATTATTATTATTATTATTATTATTATTATTATTATTATTATTATTATTATTATTATTATTATTATTATTATTATTATTACAACAAAGCATAAGTATTCAAAGTCATAATTACATTACAACTAGCACGATGCTTTAAATTGACTATGAATATTTTTGTCCCCCCCCCTCTCTCTCTCTCTCTCTCTCTCTCTCTCTCTCTCTCTCGTCACACAACACCATAAATGCGGGTCCTCTGTCAAATTGATGTTTATCACATTAGTTCCAACTGAATTTTTCCAAGCCTCCCCTCATGGCTTTAGACAACTGTCACGCCGTGTAGTAGAGTATTCATCCTTTGGCATCTCATAATTGTTTCCATTTTCAATCGGTTCCAACGTTCAGAGTGACTATTACTATCCGGCGTGTCTTTGATTTGTGCCTCTTTCATAAAATGATTACACACGTCTATTCTATTCAAATAAGTGCAAAATCTCTAGTGGATACCGCTGCCCCTAGAAGAAAATCTAAAAATTCCTTTCACTCTAGTTTTCTTTGAGTAGATATTATATTTCTTTTACTTTATTTCTTATTCCAATACTTGTTATGCCCCCTTTCCCCCCAGATTACCTACAATGCTTCATTTCCATTATATACACACACACATATATATATAATATATATATATATGTATATATATATATATATATATATATTTTTTTTTTTTTTTTTTTTTTTTTTAAAGAGATCGATCAGTTTACATTAAAAATGTTCTCATATAAACACGTAACACAGAGAGATAACGCCTTAGCTTTTTCTGATAACGTAGTAAATTATTTAGTTCCTTAATACTGTAATTCAATGTGTTTCTGTCTCTAAATTTGTAATTTTCGGGTCCCTTTACTTGTGACGACTTCAAAGTATACTTGAGATTAACATAATAGAAAGGAAATGTAGGTTTCTCACATATACCTATGGGTTTAAATTCAAGTAAGAAAACTCTCAAACCCACACACAAACTAGAAGCAAATTTTACAACCAAATGTGAACCGGAACACAAAAGAAAAGGATGAATAAGATAGATTGAGATGAAACACATATATTAAGAATATTCTAGGTTATTCCGTATCTGTTAAAATAATAGGCTGAATATATAGATATCATTCAAACTAAGAATCCTTGATTCATAAGGAATAAAGACAATAGGTTGTATGGCATTGCACAAAAGATTATAAACTATTTTGAATTTTAAATATAACGACCAAAATAAAACTAAACATTTAACCATCTGAATACCAAAAACTTAATTCCATAATTAAATAATGCCTAAAGAAAAATAGTTTGAAAACGTATAACTCATAAAAAATTCCCATGAAACGAATGGCACAGCTGTTTCTTTGTTGAAAATACACCATGCAAGTGTACTTTGAATAAAGTGACTATTCCAGCGTAGGTATAACCAGAAGTAAGTGCCCATTCGCATGTGAGCCCACCTCACATATAACAATTATGAGGGTCCAGGGTAGATAACTGGGGCTTTTGAATTAGAAAAGAAAAAAAAAATTACGTTTAATGTAAACAGAAGTTTTAAATAATAGAACTCTAAAATTAAGGTGCATGTCAGTAATTGGAGAACTCTTTGTACTTGGGAATCATAAAGATATAAAAAGAAAAAAGGATAGAGAATAGGTTTTTCTATCCCTCGGCTTATTTATTATTATTATTATTATTATTATTACTATCCAAGCTACAACCCTAGTTGGAAAAGCAAGATGCTATAAGCCCAGGGGCTCCAACAGGGAAAAATAGCTCAGTGAGGAAAGGAAATAAGGAAATAAATAAATGAAGAGAACATATTAACAATAAATCATTCTAAAATAAGAAACAACGTCAAAACAGACATGTCATATAATAAACTATCAACAACATAAAAAACAAATATGTCATAAATAAACTATAAAAAGACTCATGTCCGCCTGGTCAACAAAAAAGCATTTGCTCCAACTTTGAACTTTTGAAGTAGTACTGATTCAACCACCCGATTAGGAAGATCATTCCACAACTTGGTCACAGCTGGAATAAAACTTCTAGAGTACTGCGTAGTATTGAGCCTCGTGATGGAGAAGGCCTGGCTATTAGAATTAACTGCCTGCCTAGTATTACGAACAGGATAGAATTGTCCAGGGAGATCTGAATGTAAAGGATGGTCAGAGTTGTGAAAAATCTTATGCAACATACATAATGAACTAATTGAACGACGGTGCCAGAGATTAATATCTAGATCAGGAATAAGAAATTTAATAGACCGTAAGTTTCTGTCCAACAAATTAAGATGAGAATCAGCAGCTGAAGACCAGACAGGAGAACAATACTCAAAACAAGGTAGAATGAAAGAATTAAAACACTTCTTCAGAATAGATTGATCACCAAAAATCTTGAAAGACTTTCTCAATAAGCCTATTTTTTGTGAAATTGAAGAAGACACAGACCTTATATGTTTCTCAAAAGTAAATTTACTGTCGAGAATTACACCTAAAATTTTGAAAGAGTCATACATATTTGAAGAAACATTATCAATACTGAGATCCGGATGTTGAGGAACCACCGTCCTTGACCTACTTACAATCATACTTTGAGTTTTGTTAGGATTCAACTTCATACCCCATAATTTGCACCATGCACTAATTCTAGCTAAATCTCTATTAAGGGATTCACCAACCCTAGATCTACATTCAGGGGATGGAATTGACGCAAAGAGAGTAGCATCATCTGCATATGCAACAAGCTTGTTTTCTAGGCCAAACCACATGTCATGTGTATATAGTATGAAAAGTAATGGGCCAAGAACACTACCCTGTGGAACACCAGATATCACATTCCTATAATCACTATGGTGCCCATCAACAACAACTCTTTGAGATCTATTACTTAAAAAATCAATAATAATGCTAAGAAACGACCCACCCACTCCCAACTGTTTCAGTTTGAAAACAAGGGCCTCATGATTAACATGGTCAAAGGCAGCACTAAAATCAAGGCCAATCATACGAACTTCCCGACCAAAATCAAGGGATTTCTGTACAGCATTGGAGATTGTAAGAAGGGCATCACATGCTCCAAGGCCTTTACGAAAACAAAATTGCAAACTAGGGAGTAGATGATTACCTTCAGCAAACCTATTAAGACGTTTTGCCAGAAGACGTTCAAAAACTTTAGATAATATGGGAGTTATTGAAATTGGGCGGTAATCAGTGGGACTTGAGCTACCACAAACACATTTACATAGAGGAGTAACATTACCAATTCTCCAACTAGTGCTAAAAGCTCCTCTTCTTGCTAACTTGCGCAAAATAACAGATAACTTTGGAGCCAAGAAATCTGCTGTCTTTATAAAAAACAAAGGAAAAATACCATTTGGGTCTACACCTCCATAAGCATCAAGGTCCATCAACAGAGCTTTAATCTCACGAGATCGAAAAGCTAAACTAGTTAGTTTAGCCTCAGGAAAACAGGAATGAGGAAGTTCAAGTTTTTCATTACTCTGTTTACTGTCAAAAACATCAGCCAAAAGGGTTGCCTTTTCCTTTGGACAGTGAGTGACTGAGCCATCTGGTTTAAGTAAAGGAGGAACTGTTGCATCTACACCAAAGAGTGCAGATTTAAGGGTAGACCACCATTTATGTTCCTGAGTTGTACCAGAAAGTGTTTCTTTTATGGTTAAATTGTACTCCTTTTCAGTTGAGGCATACACTCTCTGAGCAAAAGCTCGAAGCTGAGTATAGTTGTTCCAGGTCAAATCTGATCTGTTACCCTTCCAAAGTTGATAGGCCTCCTGCTTCTCCAAAAAAGCACGTCTACAATCATTATTGAACCACGGTTTGTCCTTCACTCGGTACCTTAGCACACGAGAAGGGATACGCCTATCAATTATGTTGACTAGATTCTCATTCAAAGGGACAACAGGATCTACACTATTATATAATTGTGACCAATTCAAGCACAAAAGATCATGTAAAATCCCATTCCAGTCTGCTTGGGATTTCATATAAATTTTACAAGAATATGATATATCAGGGACAGGCTGCTCAGTCTTCACTAATAATGAAATCAAGGCATGATCAGATGTCCCGACTGGAGAACCAACCTCACCAGTTATAACACCAGGGGAGTCAGTGTATACAAGGTCCAAGCAATTACCAGACCTGTGAGTAGCTTCATTTATGATTTGCTCACAGCCTGATTCAGAGGCAAAGTCTAAAGCTCTTAAGCCATGGCGATCGGTAGGAGAGATAGAACTTAACCACTCCCTATGGTGAGCATTAAAATCACCAACAAAGACAAAAGAAGCCTTTCTATCATCTTCTTGTATCTTAGCCATAATGGTAAGAAGACAATCGAAGATAGAATCATCCATGTCTGGATTCCGGTAGATTGAACATAAATAAAAGTTGTTATGCCTGCCACAAACTTTTATTACCTGAATCTCATGACAATCCACATTGATAGCAGGACTTATGAGAAGCAGGGTACTCGGTCCTAATATACACCGCCATTCCCCGGGGCCCTAGGGATGGCATCACGTTTCAACATTATTGGCTTCTTGAAACCAGTTATAAGGAGCTCAGATGAGTGCCTCATATTAGAAAACCAAAGTTTCTGAGCACAAAAGAATATCATACTGTCTGGACCGCAACTGTAAGGTCTCGGATATTTGCATGAAGACCACGAATATTGCAATACAGAAGACGGACATTGACGAAATCTAGGACGTACTGGTCCAGGATTTCGCTCAATGTCTCCAGACAGCATAAGAATTAATAGAAATAAAAAAAAAGACATGATACTTAAAAACTAGATTAACAAGAATTATAACAAAAACAATACGTACAGAATTATAAACAAAGTGATTGATGATACCCATAGACTATTGTAAAAAGTCGGAAAAACTGGTCAACATGGAGGAGCCGATACACCATGCAAGGCTAAATACCCTCCAGGATAGCCACTTCAACTGAAGGGGGAGGACAGTAAGGATGGTTTTGAGAAGAAAAAGAATCAGAAAAAAAGGAAAAGACAACCTCTTGATAAACCACCAGGCATCCATGGCCCTTCTATTAAGCCTGCCCAAACACACCATTTCAAAAAAACAAGAGGAAGAAAAAAAAAATAAGATAGAATAGTGTGCCTGAGTGTACCCTCAAGCAAGAGAACTCCAACCCAAGACAGTGGAAGACCATGGTACAGAGGCTATGGCACTACCCAAGACTAGAGAAACAGTGGTTTAATATTGGAGTTGTCCTTCTCCTAGAAGAGCTGCTTACCACAGCTAAAGAGTCTCTTCTACCCTTACCAAGAGGAAAGTACACTGAACAAATTGCAGTACTGTACAGTAATTAACCCCTTGGGTGAAGAAGTGTTAAGTATCTCATTGTTGTCAGGTGTATGAGGAAAGACGAGAATATGTAAAGAATAGGCCAAACTATTCTGTGTAAGTGTAGGCAAAGAAAAAATAAGCCGTGACCAGAGAGAGGGATCCAATGCATTAAGGTGACACAATTAACGGGTTAAAACACCGACATAGTAACTTACGTTATTTAGTAAACTTATGAAAATTTCCTATAACCATATTATTCCTATTTCAAAATGTCGAAAGATTACTGAATACTGCGCTCATTGGCAATGGGCATATTTTTGTTTTTCGATATTCTGGTGAGAGTCTTTAAAAGAGGTATTTTTTCTTTATTTCTCTTTTTTTATCTCTTATATTTACTAAATGGTTATTTCTTTCTCTATCAATTAGATTCAACTTATGTCATTTCTCTACTTGATTCATTCGGGCCAATCGTCAGGCTTGACTCATTGACCTTATAAACCTTTTTAATGATAATAACGATGGTAGCACTGATTAATATATATTAGATTATATTAGCTTATGTCTGCACTCGTAGCTTTTGATAACATATCGTACCTAAGTGGACATATATATTGATTTCCTTAGTATTTACTACCCATGTTGGCATAACCTATAGTAACCGTGGTAACGCTAGCAATGAGTAGCCAATATGAAATAGACAACACAAAAATATTCTAAAAAATAACGAGGGAGAAAATTTCTAATGAAGGGACCAGAAATTCTGTTTTGAAACTCATTTTTCCAGGTCCGTTTCAGTATAAACAAGTTGGATTAAGAACATTCTATATTTTTTAATTTATATATATATATATATATATATATATGTATATATATATATGTATATATATATATATATATATATATGTATATATATATATATATATACATATATATATATATATATATATATATGGACGTGATAATGGAATCATTTGAATTATTATAGGAATTATCGTTCCATTCATTCAATGCAAATGCAATGAGTTTGAATCTAAAAGTTCTAGGTACACCAAAAATGAATATTTTAGGGAAGGGATGTGGAATTATTATGGTTGAGAAAGTAATATAGATGAAGGAACGATTATTAGGAAGGACCATTCGAGTTTTAATATGCGAAAAAAAAAAATTATTGCTAAATTAAGTGCTTAACATAAAAAAGCTTGATAGTGAAGGAAATGTACTCAAAATGGCAAATAAGTACGTAATTATAGACGAAACACCGAAGTTGTATAAATTATTAAGGCTGTTTAAACTGTTCACAGCTGGAAGCTATGTATGAGCTGCAAGTGAGATGCTACGGTGTAATGATGATATATCTTTTATTTCAGATTATTGTGGTTTTTTATGTATATATGGACGGGGAGATGGGGCTCATTTGTAAAGGGTGAAAGAATCAT
>NC_090731.1:122879664-122882164 GCF_036898095.1 Palaemon carinicauda
TATATATATTTATGTATATTATTAATCAACACCCTTGAATACCATTGTTATACTACATAACCTGCAAAGTGTATTGTCTTAATATCTTCCAATTCGAACAGCATTTTCTTTTTCATTTAAAATCCATACAACACGATCGTAAGTGAGGGATGGTTTCAAAATATTTCATACAAACCTACTTTTGCTTCACGTAGAATATTTATCTTTCCCAAAATGGATGCAGGCGCCCTGAAACAGAAATTTCGTTTTGTTTAATAATATTATCACTACTATATTTATTTCTAAGTTTATGTAACAATCTATCATATTTATACTATCAATAACGAAATTAATTATCTATATATATATATATATATGTATATATATATATATATATATATATGTATATATATATATATATATAAATATATATACATATATATATATATATATATGATTATATATATATGTATATATATATATATATATAAATATATATATATATATATATATAAATATATATATATATATATACATATATATATATATATATATATACATATATATATATATATATAAATGTATGAATGTATATATAATATATATATATATATATATATACAGATATATATATATATATATATAAATATATGTATATTCAAGTACATATATATATATATATATATATATTTATATATATATATATATATATATGTATATATATAAATATATATGTATATATATATATATATATATATGCATATGTATATAATGTATATATATTACATATATATATATATATATATACATGTATATGTATATATATATATATATATAGATGTATGTTTGTATATATATATATATATACGTACATATGTATATATATATGTATATATGTATGTATGTATGTATGTATATATATATATATATATATGTATATGTATATATATATATATATATAGAAAGATATATATATATATATATATATACATGTGTGTGTGTTCTTTTCCTCCCAATTTCTGTTATTCACCTTTACAACATTGGTCGTGTTAGAAAAATCACTTTTAGTGTCTGAAATATCAAATTTTTGTCTCTCCCTTTTCTCATTACTATTCCTTCTTAAATTTCGACCTTTTCAAACATTTCTTAATTCATGTAAATTCCGTATAATTTTTTAATATCAACACCCCTACGTCATCCTTCTCCACTATTTGAAGAAACAAATTATCAATAATCGGAGACGTCTGCTTACACATCTTTTTCGAAACATATGATGCAAAACCAGCCCCTACTATGTTAGCTCAGGCTAGTAAAAATTACCCTGAATAAAATTCTATTTTGGAAGAATACTAGTGTTTTATCAGTATTTCGTAGGTGGGAAACTACAAGACTTATCATTGCAAAGTATTCGAATAATTGAGAATAATTAAGAAATACAGACAGATGTTTCACAAGACATAAAAACGAAGAAACCGAATAATACGAAGTTTTACTGGGAATCTACAACCTCACCAATTTCAAGAATTGTTTATATTTCATGAAAAATTTATATAAAAACTAAAGGAAACATAAAGTATATAAGGTTTGGTGGATGTAAAAGAGAATGAACCATTGTCACAAAACTTACTAACCTTATAAGAAAAGAAATATTCCATAGTGAACATGTTGATTAAATGAGAGTACGATGTGCCTTAAATATATTTTCACTTCTTTAAAAGAAATATCAATCAATCTCTAAAAAAAAAGCTTCTTTAGTGTCACTGGAAAAATACTCATTCAACGTAAAAGAATTGTGACTACATTAATTTTTTTCCTGACTAGAACCCCCAACAAATAAAGTTTAGGATTTTGTATCAAGAAAATATATATGATGACCCATATCACAGATTATGTTCCGAGTATATAGCCACAACTTAGTTAAAGATCTCGAAATAAAGAAGGAATTACTGGTTATGAGAATTGGTAATAGCACTTAAAACACCATTCATCAATACTGCGATATATGATTAACTGTTCATGTTTTCATGGGAGCAGCGTTATATATTTAAATTGTTCAGCTCACTCGTAAATGCATGTGAACAATGGTGGCAAATTCAATCTTTTAATTATTTATGGTATTTCTCTGCCCCTCGTAAATGTCGTGAAACGTGTAGTTGATTTCCGGTATTGCCACTTCTCGCCTTTGATATTCATTGAATCTCGTCTAAAATGGAAAATATATTCCATGTTCAACGACGCACTTAATAAACTATAACCGATTCTAGTTCCTTTATTAAATTTTTGGATAATTTAGTAATTTTTATCTTTGAATGCCGTTTTGTTAATTACTTCAAGCAACAAATGCATACAATTTTTAGATTCTTGTAACTTATAAATCTTAATTCGCTGCATTTGGTGAAAGTTGGCTTTTAGATAATTGTGGATAACGTTTTTTGACTCATGATTCGTCAGAGATCTGAACCCTGCTCGCTGCTCGAAAAAAAAGAGAGAAAAAAAAAAAAACTCAGAGTTCTGTCAGTGA